>NC_080543.1:2392958-2540458 GCF_028640845.1 Ahaetulla prasina | reverse complement strand
TTCCCTTCCCTTCCCTTCTATTTTTTCTTCCCTTCCCTCTCCTCTCCTCTTCTAATTTCCCTTCCCTTCCATCTTTTCTTCTCTTCTCTTCTCTTCTCTTCTCTTCTCTTCTCTTCTCTTCTCTTCTCTTCTCTTCTCTTCTCTTCCCTTCCCTTCCCTTCTCTCTCCTCTCCTCTCCTCTATCCTATTCTATTCTTATCTCTTCTCTTCCATCTTCTCTTCTCTTCTCTTATATTCTGTTCGGTTCTGCTCTACTTGTCTATATTCTATTCTGACAAACAAATTCCATGGGCGGTAAGCCGGATTCACTTAACGACCACGAGATTCACTTAACAACTGCAGTGTTTCGCTTAACCACCGTGGCCCAAAAGATCACAAAATCAGAGGTTAAGATCATCACTTAACAGCCACCTTGCCTAGCAATGGAAAATCTGTTCCCAAATGTGGTCGTAAATCGAGGACTATCTATATTTGCAGACTGATTTTTTTTCATCTTTTTTTTGCAAAGCTGTTTGGCAAACCCAGCTGGGGAATTCTGGGAAATTGAAACCCAGCCTCTCCGAGTTGCCAAGATTAAAAAAATAATAATTTGGCTTTACAAAAAGACCCACAATAGAAAGTTCCCCTAATCCCACTTCGTTGCTTGCATTTTATTCTGCTTAACTTTCAAATCAACTTGTTCTGCTTTGGAATCCTGTTTGTGCCATTTTATTTACGGCTTATTATTTAGGCTCCTTGCTGTTATCTCTGATTTTCAGGAATCTTTGGGCTTGTTTGTTTGTTTTTCAGCCCCGCCGTGGATATTTTAATTGCAAGTTTCTTTATCTGGAGGTGGCAAACTCTAAACCGCGTGAATCTCTATCGATTTGGCAGCAGCAGACAAGCAGCCAGAAAGAATGAATAAATAAAGAGATGAAAAACCATCGGCCAGGACAGAAAGTGGCTTCTGATTCATCGCCACTTGGGGAACAACAACAACAACAAAAGACCATGAAATGGCCAGTTTGAATCGGAATCAGGCAGACACGGGGAGAGGAGAGGCCTGGGACAAATAAAAGGAGGGAATTCATGAGTGTTAATTCAGAAAGTTTGCAGCAGACAAGAATCAAACTGATGATGTTACCTAGTTTGGTCATGAAATGTCTGTAAGGAAATGTCCAAGCTCAGAGGACACCAAAGACCCCACAGTCGTCATCGTCCTCCTCCTCCTCCTCCTTTTCCTCCCCCCTCTTCCTCTTCCCCCCCTCCTCCTCTTCCTCCTCCTCCTCCTCTCTCTGCAAACCCCATTACCTTCTAGCACTGATGATGTTACCTAGCTGGGTCATGAAATGTCTGCAAGGAAACAGCTAAACTCTAGGACCCTAGAGTCTCTTTCCACCACCACCTCGTCCTCCTCCTCCTCTCTCTGCAAACCCCACTCCCTTCCAGCACTGATGATGTTACTTAGTTTGGTAATAAAACGCCTGCAAGAAAACCATCAAGCTCAGAGAGCATCAAGTATCCAACAATCCTCCTCCGCCTCCTCTCCCTTCCAGCACTGATGATGTTCCCTAGTTGGGTCATGAAATGTCTGCAAGAAAACCACCAAGCTCAGAGAGCATCAAGTATCCAACAATCCTCCTCCGCCTTCTCTCCCTTCCAGCACTGATGATGTTCCCTAGTTGGGTCATGAAATGTCTGCAAGAAAACCACCAAGCTCAGAGAGCACTAAGGACTCAGCATCGCCCGTCCTCCTCTTTCCTGCAAACTCCCTCTCTTTTAGCACTGATCACGTTCTGTAGTTGGGTCGTGAAATGTCTATAAGGAAACATGCAAGCTCAGAGAGCGCTAAGGACCCCACAGTTCCCCTCCTCCTCCTCCTCCTCCTCTTCCTCCTCCTCCTCCTCTTCTGCACAAGTCCCCCTCCTTTCTAGCTCTGATGTTGTTAACCTTCTCACATCTTCATCCGTACATCGGAAGAGTCTCCTTCTCTATAACCAAGTTTAAACCCAGTGGTGGTTTTTTTTTAACTAGCTGAATTTTAACGCCTCCGATTTCTTTCGGGAAGGAGCTGCTGTCTGCTTTTTCAGCCAAAGCTGATCAGGATAGATCACCCTGCCAAAAAAAAATCCAGGCGTAAGATAAACAGAAACCACCGGCGCGTCCATCTGTAAAATCTGAAACCTTCCAAGCGGTTCAGGAGACCAGCTGAAAGAGTCTCTTCAAGCAGAGAATAAAATAAATGCCCCAGTTTTTTTTCTCCCCTTTTATCAATTCCGTTTCAAAACGGCAACTGAACTTCTTGAGAAGTTAGCGCCCGATTGAGTTAGGAATCATAGAATCATTGGGCTGGAAGGCACCCTGGAGGTCTTCTAGTCCAACCCAGGAGAGTAGGTGCATGATGACCTCCAGGGGGAGGGCCTTCTCTGTGGGGGCCCCTACCCTCTGGAACGAGCTCCCTCTGGGGCTTCGTCAACTCCCCAATCTCAGGTCCTTCCGCCACGAGCTGAAGACGTTGCTGTTTCGAAGAGCAGGACTAGCTTGAACGTAGTTTTAAATTGGGGTTTTTAATCAGGGGTTTAAATGGGTTTTAAACTTTTAAATTTGTATTTAAAAGTTTTAAGGCATCAACTGAATTTAATTGTCTATTCTTTTTGCTGTTTTATATGTATTATATGTTTTCTGTTGTTTTATTGGCTGTGAACCGCCCTGAGTCCTTCGGGAGATGGGCGGTATACAAATATAAATAATAATAATAATAATAATAATAATAATAATAATAATAATAATAATAATAATAATAATAATAATAATAATAATGCTCTTGGTGGCTACCACCACTTTTTTCTTTAACACCCACGAGGACCTCAGCCAGGGATCTTCTGAGAAGGGTGTTGCCACCATCATTCAAGAGGGGTGTGTCTCATCTTTGGCTGTGGACTTCAACTCCCAGAATCCCCCAGCCACCAATTGGAATTCTGGGAGTCGAAGTCCACACGTCTTAAAGGGCCAGAGGTGGAGAAACACTTCTCAAGAGGACTAACTCAAGAGGGTTACTTACGGGACCGCCTACTGCCTTCAATAGCCTCCCACCGACCCGTGCGCTCTCACAGAGGGACTCCTTAGGGTGCCGTCAGCCAAGCAATGCTGACTGGCAGCCCCCAGGGGAAGGGCCTTCTCTGTGGGGGCTCCTACCCTGTAGAACGAACTTCCCCCTGGACTTCGACAACTACCAGACCTTCGGACCTTCCGCCGCGAGTTGAAGACGAACCTACTTTTCCGCGCAGGACTGGCATAGAATTTTTAGATGTTATTATTGGTTTTAAATTTTTAATTGGTTTTTATGGTTTTAAATGTATTTTAAATTCGGGCCAAATTTGAATAAACTTTTTAGTTATGGTTTTATTTGTATTGTGTTTACTGATTGTTGCTTTTACTTGGCTGTTAACTGCCCTGAGTCCTTCGGGAGAAGGGCGGTATACAAATTAAAATATTATTATTATTATTATTAACTGGAGATATCCTCCTTGCCTAGGTGAAATATGGAGAATTCCTCCTTGTTCTTCCTTTCTCCTCTCCTGGTGGAACTTCCAAAAATCTGGAAGTGAGCTAGGAGAAGGTCCGCTTCTTGGCTTCTAGCAAACAAATCTCTCAAAAACCGGACTTCTTCTCCAGGTTTCCTTCTCATGGGATATCTGGACCTGGAATTCTGCCTTGGAAATTGGAAGCTGGTTCAGAGTCACCAACTTACAGCAGTTCGTTTAGGGACCGTTCAAAGTTACAACAGCACTGAAAAAAGATTTCTTATGACCAGTGGTGGGATTCAGCCGGTTCGCGTGAACCGGTAGTTAAATTTCTGGCTGGCTCCTTCCCACCCAGCCCTTTCCAGGAGTCGCCACATGCCTGATTTTGGCTCCCAGGTAAGTGCAGGGAGGCTTCCTAGGCCCAAAATGGGCCGCGGGTGTGAAGAATGGAGCTGGAAAGCAGGTTAATGAGATGGGGAGGGAATGGGGATTTTGCAGTATCCTTCCCATGCCATGCCCACCAAGCCACGCCCACCAAGCCACGCCAAGCCACGCCCACCAAGCCAAGCCACGCCCACAGAACGGGTAGTGAAATTTTTTTTGACTCCCACCACTGCTTACGACCATCTCCAGTGTCACACGTGATGAAAATTCAGACCCTCGGCAGCTGACTCGTATTTATGACGGTCGCAGCGTCCCTGGGTCACGTGACCCTCTTTTTTATGACTTTCCAACAAAAATGCTTTTAAAAGTTAAAAAAAAACCAAAAACCCTCTGACATCAGGCACCTCAGCTGGGATCCTCAGAGCCTTGTTTTAACCCTTTAAAAGCATTTTTTTTTTAACAACCTCTTCGGCCGAAGAGGTTCGTTAAAAAAATGCTTTTAAAAGAAAAAAAAAAAAAAAGGCTCTGACGATCGCGTGGTTCAGATGGGCATGAGGGGGGCCCCAGGGGTTTTTGCTACCGGTTCTCCGAACCACCCGCCGTCATCGCTACTAGATCAGGCGATCCGGTCCGAACCGGGAGCATTTCACCCCTACCTCTGGGGCTACATTGGAGAAGGTCAGACTGGCCTGTGACAGACAGGTTGGGCTCCTGCAGCTCCAGAAAGGAGAGATTGATTAACTTTGGGTGTGTTGGGAGGCTGGCTGAGGATTATGGGATAGGAAATCCAACTCATTTTGGGAACTAAAAGTCATCCAGGTCACGGTTTTATTTTTATTTATTTTTATTTTTATTTGCATTTATATCCCGCCCTTCTCCGAAGACTCAGGGCGGCTTACACTATGTTATATTTTGGTTGTCCCAAAAATGCTTTTTTTTTCAGGAGGCAACTGGACTTTCTGTTTTTTTTTCTTTTGAAGATGTTTTGCTTCTCATCCAAGAAGCTTCTTCAGATCTGGCTGGATGGTGGGGAAGGGAAGGATTGATGCTCCTTGCAGTCATTTGCATCCTTTGAAAGGATCCTTGAGGCCACTTGGAGGCTTACCTGTGTCCTCAGGGTCTCACCTGAGTGGTGCAAATGGTTCCTGTAGTCTGCAATTATTTTCCTTTGGAACTCCATTCCTATTCCCACCCTATTTGAAGGGTCTTCATCCCAAATTGTATAGCTCAAAGTCTGTAGAGATTCTCAGGAACCATTTGCATCACTCAGGTGACCCTGAGGGCACAGACAAACCTCCAGGTGGCCTCAAGGACCCTCTCAAAGGATGCAAATGACCAGCTGTCTGCAAGGAGTATCAGTCCTTCCATTCCCCACCATCCAGTCAGAGCTGAAGAAGCTTCTTGGAGAAGAAGCGAAATGTCTTCAAAAGAAAAAACCCAGAAAGTCCAGTTGCCTCCTGAAAAAAAATTATCTTGGGAATATCTTCCGAGAGTTGAAAAGAAAGACTAAAGGGATGTTATACAGGCAGCCCTCGACTTACGACCACAACATTTCTGTCATTAAGTGGGACACTTGCTAAGCGAGCTTTGCCCCTTTTGATGGCTTTTCTTGCCACCGTTGTTAAGTGAATCCATGCAATTTGTTAAGTTAGTAACGCCGTTGTTAAGGAAATCTGACTTCCCCATCGACTTCGCTCGTCGGGGGTGGGGAGTCGCCAAAGGGGATTCACGTGACCCCGGGACATTGCGACCGTCATAAATACGAGTCTGCGGCCAAGCTTCTGAATTTCGATCACTGTGACCCCGAGGATGCTGCACCGGTCGTAAGTGTGAAAAACGGTCTTAAGTCGCTTTTCTCAGTTCTGTTGAAACTTCGAGCAGTCACTAAACCAGGGGTCTCCAACCTTGGCCACTTTAAGACTTGTGGACTTCAACTCCCAGAGTTCCTCAGCCAGCAAAGCTGGCTGAGGAATTCTGGGAGTTGAAGTCCACAAGTCTTAAAGTGGCCAAGGTTGGAGACCCCTGCACTAAACAAATTGTTGTACATCGAGGACAAACTGTCGGCACACTGCTTTGAATTGACCCAATATAAAAAGCAGGATAAAAATTAAAGGCATGAAAAAAGAATTAATTAAATACCTGCGTTCTCTCTATTCCCCCGCCCCCCCCATTCTTGTTAATTCCTTTGTCTTCCTATCTTTTTCACTCCTGTTTTCGCACTTTTATGATGGGTCTATGTGGGCGGATGAGCTTAACGGGGAAGTATATTCAGCTGCCTCGATTTCAAATTAGATATTGGAGGATTGAAAGCCACAAGCTGCACAATTATCTATCTGCCTGGTTCTCCTGGAAGTTATTTTCATTTTTAGCAGGCACCTCCCAGGCTGCCCTGCTAGTTTATTAATCTGCAGAACGGGTACAAGTAATGGGGAGGGATGCAAATTTGCTTTAATTGATGATTTAAGGAGAAACATTCCCTGTGCGTTCCCCCCCCCCCCATACCAACTATTTCAAAATAGACGGCAAAAATAAAACATCTATTTTCATTAGGGTGCTTGGAAAAGAAAGATTTAGATCTCGCTTCATCAATCCATCCTGGATTGGAATTTCTCTATCCGTGATTTCTTCTAACCAGCCCTTGGGGTGAAGGACATTCATTTCATGTATGGATAGTCCTTGATTTCAAACGCTTCGCTCAACGACCGTTTCAAGTTACAGTAGCCCCGTGGTCGCATGATCTAATCTGGGCACTTGGCAGCTGACTCGTATTTATGACCTCCTGACGAGCAAAGTGAGAATAACAGAGTTGGAAGGGACCTTGGAGGTCAATTAGTCCAACCGTCCCTCCCAGGCAGGAGACCCTACACTGACAGATGGCAGCAGTCCAGTCAACAGAGAAGCCGGATTCAATCAACAACCGGGTGACTTACTTAACAACTGCAGTGACCCACTTAACCATGGTGGCCAGGAAGGTTGTAATATGAGGCAAAATTTCATTTAATAACTGTCACCCTTAGCAATGGAAATTTGGGATTCTATTGTGGTTGTAAGTCAAGGACTTCCTGTATAGCATGAGTAGGGGATTAGTAAACCACGAGTAACAGTGCTTCCAACTCCTGGCTTAACGTAGAGTAGTGATATTGGATTTAACCCTTTATTTACATTATTGAGTCTGTCATCTGCACCTCCATCACCATTTGGTTCTGCAACCCAACAAGAAAGACACAGACTTCAGAGGATCATTAGAACTGCAGAAAAAATAATGGCTACCAACCTGCCTTCCATTGAGGACCTGTATACTGCACGAATCAAGAAGAGGGCCGTGAAAATATTTACAGACTCCTCGCATCCAGGACATAAACTGTTTCAACTCCTACCCTCAAAACGACGCTATAGAGCACTGCACACCAGAACAACTAGACACAAGAACAGTTTTTTCCCGAAGGCCATCACTCTGCTAAACAAATAATTCCCTCAACACTGTCAGACTATTTACTAAATCTGCACTACTATTAATCTTCTCATCGTTCCCATCACCAATCTCTTTCCATGACTGTACTTTGTTGCTTGTATCCTTATGATTTATATTGATATTGATTGTTTCCTGATTGCTTAATTGTAGCCTATGACTATCATTAAGTGTTGTATCATTAAGTGTTAAATTTGTACCCTATGACTATCATTAAGTGTTGTAAGTGTTGTATCTTTTCTTTTATGTACACCGAGAGCGTATGCACCAAGACAAATTCCTTGTGTATCCAATCACACTTGGCCAATAAAAAAAAATTCTATTCTATTCTATTCTATTCTATTCTATTCTATTCTATTCTATTCTATTCTATTCTATTCTATTCTATTCTATTCTATTTTTTTCTGTCCCTTACATATTATGATGTTATATATTAATATGTTGTTTTATTCTACGCACTGCACTTAGTTAGAAATGCCTAATAAATAAATTATGGCTGTTAGCAAGCCTGAGAGAACACGAGCAGAGGGCAAAGGAGGACAAATTTTATTTATTTAAAGTCTAGTATGGGTCCCGTCCCCCCCACCCCATCAAAAAGCGCCGGTACTAAGGAAGTTGTGAAATGATGACAATTACAGGCACAAAGTATGAAGCACCCTTTTAAAAAAAAAACCAAACACCACTTTTTACAAAGTAGAAAAATACTTTTCCCGTTTAGGTCTTTCATAATTCCAAACGGAGTGAAAACGTGAGCTGAAAAAGCCTGCTAATATTTATTTTACCAGCCAGCTTGAAATACACGGAAGGCAAGGGGCAAGGGATAGTCCTTGGCTTACGACCGATTGCTTAACGTCAGAGCAGACAGCTTTCTGCAAAAGGAGGTGTGGAAATACTGTGCAGAAAAGGTTAAATAACAAGAGAAGAGGAGAGGCTGGGGAGGAAGAATAAAAGGATGGAGATCAGGAGCAAATTAATTCGGGAAGTTACCAATAGACAAGAATGAATGTTCTTGTCCTCCTCCTTTTCTCCTCTTCCTCCTTCCTTTCCCCTCTCCCTTCTCTTCCTTGCTCCATTCTCTTCCTCCTTTCTTCCTCCTTCTCCTCCTCCTCCGCCATTCCAAAAACCCCATCCCCTTCTACCACTGATGATGTTACCTAGTTGGGTCATGAAACGTCTCCAAGAAAAGAACCCAGCTGAGAAAGCATCAAGGATCCCATAGCCTTCCTCCCCCTCTGCCTCATCTCATTCTCCACAAACCCTACTCCCTACTAGCACTGATAATGTTACCTAGTTGGGTCATCAAATGCCTGCAAGAAAACCACCAAGCTCAGAGACTATTGAGAACCCCACAGTCCTCCTCCCCTTCCCACTCCACAAACCTCTCCCTTCTAACACTGATGATGTTACTTGGTTGGGTCATGAAACATCTGCAAGAAAACCACCAAGCTCGGAGAGCCCCTAACCCGCCCCTCCCCAGTTTTCTTCTTCTTTGTCCTCCTCTCCACAAACCCCACTCCCTTTTGGTACTGATGATATTACCTAGTTGGGTCATGAAACATATTCAAGAATGCAACCAAGCTAAGAGAGAGTACCAAAGACCCCATAGTCCTCCTCCTCCCCCTACTCCCCACTCCCTTCTAGAACTGAAAGTGTTACCTAGTTGGGTCATCCAGTTGGCTTTCGTAGCTAAGGTGGGACCAGAACTCACCGTCTACTGGTGATTGGCTTGAAGTTACTCATCGGTCTCTGGTGGCTAAGACAGGACTAGAACTCCTTGTCTCCTGGTGATTGGCTCAAGGTCCCCCAGCCCAATTTCATGGCTCAGGCAGGACTTGAACTCACGGTCTACCTACCTTCTAGCCTGATGCTTTAACCACTAGACCAGGGGTCACCAATCTTTCACACCTCAGGGACCATTAAATTCCTAATTTTAATATAATATAATATAATATAATATAATATAATATAATATAATATAATATAATATAATATAATATAATATAATATAATATAATATAATATAATATAATATAATATAATATAATATAATAACAGAGTTGGAAGGGACCTTGGAGGTCTTCAACCCCCTGCCGAGGCAGGAAACCCTACACCATTTCAGACAAAACTCCCATGGACCGCTAATACAAATTTTTTAAAAAGATAAATAGTATTTAGTACAATATAAAAAATGCAAATAGTTTTTCTGCGGACCACCAAAATTTTCTCACTAGTTGGTGCCCACTGTACTAGACCAAGCTGACTGTCCGGTGATCAGCTAGTCGACCAATTTTAATTTTATTCCTGTATAATATTTGTTTCAAGACGGTGCCCTTGAGGTCTCTTTCTCTCCAGCTTATCTTCACTACAACACACGAGCTGACTTCTAGGCCCCTCAATTAGACAGATTCGGGAGATTATTTTTTTTTTAAAAAAAGAGTATTTATCTTTGCAAGGAGAAAATTGAAAGCAGAGCTGGGAAGAATTTTTTTCGGCTCAAAACGCTGACTTGCCTCCTTCCAGAAACTTTTGTTCCACGCCACGCAAAGCAACCTGCATTGTTTTTTAGACTGCTGCAATATAATTTTAATCATAGTTTTAATTGCCATAAGCTCCCTTGAGTGCTGTTCGTTATATTAATTTCCAGGGTGGGAAGAGAAGGGATGTAAATTTAAACAAAAGTAATATTAAAGGAAAGCTCCAGTTGCTGCCAGTTTACCAGCCTGTCTCCTTGCTGAAGAAACACACTCCTTTCCTTCTTTGCAGAGCAGGGAGAGAACTCAGTTTTTCAGTTTAAAAGCTGGGGAATGGGTACATGAGGAAGTACAATGGAGGAATGGGGTCACAATTAGTTGGGAGTTGTGGTATTCTCTGAGCTTGGTGGTTTTCATACAGACGTCTTCTGATCCAACGAGGTAACATCATCAGTGCTAAAAGGAAGTGGGGTTTGTGGAATGGAGGAGGAGGAGGTGAAAGGAAGGAAGAAGACAATGGAGCGAGGAAGAGGAGGAGGAAAGAGGAAGAGGAGGAAGAGGGGAAAGGAAGGAGGAGGAGGAAAAAAGGAGGAGGAGGAGGAAAAAGGCAGAGGAGAAAGAAGGGAGGAAGACGAGAAGAGGAAGAGAAGGAAGAGGGGAAAGGAAGGAGGAAGAGGAGAAATGGAGGAAGAGGAGGAAAAAGGAAGAAGGCAGAGGAGAAAGAAGGGAGGAAGAAGAGGAGAAAAGAGGAAAAGGGGAAAGGAGGGAGAAAGAAGAGAAAGAAGGCAGAGGAGAAAGAAGGGAGGAAGAAGAGAAGGAGGAAAAAAGAAGGAGGAAGAGGAGGATAACTGTGGGGTGCTCGGTGTTCTCTGAGCTGTATTGTTTCCTTGCAGATGTTTCATTAGCTGACTAGGTAACATGATCAGTTTGAGGGAGTGTGGGGTATGTTCCCTGTTTATATAGGATAGCTTCCCCTGCCAGTGTTGGTGTGAGCATGGTTTTCTTCTTAGTTCATTGATTGGGGTATTCTGGTTTGTCTGGTGTCAATCCATGCTTATCTGCGTATCGGCTGCTGGAGAGGATTTGTTCCCGCCTTTTTAGCCTTTTCATTGATTCTTTTGCATGGCGGGTAAATGTGGTTTACCTCTATGTGCCTGTTGATGTCTGGTTTGTCAGAATGCCAGGCCTCCAGGAATTCCGCAGCGTTTTTGGGCACGGCTTGGTCTAGGATGCTTCCCCGTTCCCCTTCTGAAACTATGGCTAAGCCTGTCCTTGTGCTGTGCAATTAGAAGAGTTTCCATCCCATCTTCTGACTGCTAGTTGGTGTTGCTGGATGCGCTCGGTTAATCTTCTCCCTGCTCGTCCCACGTAGTGGCTGTTACGGTCCTTACACTGTATGGAGCAGTAGATGGCTCCTGTTTTGTCTCCTGGGGCTGCTGGGTCTTGTGGGGGCACTTAGGATGGGTTGGAGGGCTTGAGTCGGTTTGCGTGCTGCGGGAGAGCGGATGTTTGCAGCAACACATCGTTCGTTATCATTTGCATAATGACGTCAATGTTGCAGATGATGGAAGAAGGCGATTTGCATCTATTGCATGCCTTAAAAATGCATTTTTTCCCATGTTTTTATCTGCGGTGAAGTCCGTCCTGCTCCTGATTCATAACTTGCTTTTTTCAGCCTTCTGACCGGGCTGCTGTTTCGTATCAGGGCTCTGAGAAAGACACCGCACACACAAACACACACACACCTTTTGCCTTGTAGAGGCGGATTCCTTGGAAATGAATTATGATTCTGGGAGTTGAAGTCCGCAAGTCTTAAAGCGGCCAAGTTTGAAGGCCTCTGCTTTATATGATGATGCCGGGTGAACCAATTGTCTTCCCTTTAAAACTTCACAAGGATTTCCAGTTCTTTGTGGAACAGCCATCCGGTGATTTTCGAAGGAACGAACGATGGCATTGGGGGCAAAGCGCCATTTTCTTATTTTGTTGCCTTTAGTCCCGTTCCACTGTTTATACTCTGGGCTTCTTCTCCTTTCAAAGCTATTTTCCTTCCTTCCTTCCTTCCTTCCTTCCTTCCTTCCTTCCTCCCTTCCTCCCTCCCTCCCTCCCTTTACATTCTTTCTTTAAGACCTTCTGTAAAATAATAATAATACTAATAATAACGGTGGTTGACTCATAGGCCGTCATGGCCAAGGCTAAATCTTGGCTCGGCCGGCTGTGGATGATGCAGATTGTAGTCCGCGCCGGCCAAGGCTGCAATGCAGCACGGTGCAAAATCCTTCTCCGACTTTTCTTCCTCGTGCACGAAAAACAAGCCAGCCCCATTTGTTTTTCCTTCTGGGGGGGTGGTTCAAAAACACCCCCCACCGTTTCCCGACCCACCCCGAGGGGTTACGAAAGGCCTCCCCCCAGCCCTCCCCCCCCCCGCTTTGGCTCCGATTCTTGTTTTCTGCAAACGCCATCTGCCTTGATTTCCGCTTGGGTGTGGATGTGGATGTGTGTGTTTTTTTTTTAAAAAGCATGATTTTGCTGCCTGTGTTTGGGTTTTCCAAATAAACTCACTTTTTCCTTGTTGTAGCCCTCCCTCCTTCCTCCCCCCACCCCCGTTGAAAACTGTTTGTTCTTCCTGAATCTCAAGAGAAAATCTACACCAATCCTGAGCATCCTCTGGACTGAGAGATGTTCGTGATACACAACAGCTGATACCTAACAGCTAACACACTGACACAAGGGTCAGTGTGTTAGCTGCCCATCCGAGGTCAGGGCGTTCTGCCCTCCGGATGTCGTCATCCTCCCCCCCACCTCTCTAATGGAGCAAGGCCTTTGTTCTGGGCCTCTGTATGTGTGTGTTGTGTGTGTGTGTTTGTGTGTGTGTGTGTGTGTTAGCAGCTTTTCCTGCCGGTTAAGGCCATGTTCCAGCTTGGCCTTGGGTGGGAGTCGAGGGGGGGGGAATACATTCTCTCAGAGTTTCCTTCATGGCACGGCATCTGAAAAGGCGCTTTTTGGTTACAAGGTTTGCAAAGAGCAGGTTGTTTTCACCCCTGTGCCCACCTGGGATGAGGTGCCTGGTGCTGAGGGAAGGGATCCAGATACCTATCTGTATCTGGATCCCTTCCCTCCCCTCCCTCCTTTCTGTCTTTCCATCCTTCTCTCCCCTTCTCCTCCCTCCGCTCTCTTCTTTTCCCTTCTCAGTCCTTCCTCCCTCCCTCCCTCCCTCCCTCCCTCCCTCCTTCACTTCCTCAATTCCTTCTTTTCCTCTCTCCTTTCTTCCCTCCCCTTCCCCAATCTTCCCTCCCTTCCTCCGTACTCCCTCTCTTCCTTTCCTTCCTTTCCTTTCTTTTCCTATCTTTTCATTTCCCTATTTCTTTCCTTTCCCTTTCTTTCCTCCCTCCCTCCCTCCATACTCCCTCTTTTTCTTTCCTTTCCTTATATATATATATATATATGTATATATGTAGGTCTTTGGTTATTCGGGTTTTCTCCCACGTAAAATTGGAAGTGTCTTGGCGACGTTTCGACAAAGTCTCATTCAACATCTTCAGGCTTCAGCTTCGTGCTTCTGGGAGCAATGTGTGTTCACACATTGTTCGCACATTGCTCCCAGAAGCACGAAGCTGAAGCCTGAAGATGACGAATGAGACTTCGTCGAAACATCGCCAAGACACTTCCAATTTTATGCGGGAGAAAACCCAAATAACCAAAGACCTACATACAAACACCCGCGAAAACCTCAGAATACACACACACACACACACACACACACACACACGTGTGTGTGTGTGTGTGTGTGTGTATGTGTGTGTAGGTCTTTGGTTATTCAGGTTTTCTCCCGTGTAAAATTGGAAGTGTCTTGGCGATGTTTCGACGAAGTCTCATTCGTCATCTTCAGGCTGGTGTTATCAGCTTAGTGCTTCTAGGAGCAATGTGTAATCGCAGCTCATTGAGATCATTGCAATGATCATCAGATCATTGCTCCTAGAAGCACGAAGCTGATAACACCGGCCTGAAGATGATGAATGAGACTTCGTTGAAACGTCGCCAAGACACTTCCAATTTTACGTGGGAGAAAACCCGAATAACCAAAGACCTACATACAAACACCCACAAAAAACCTCAGAAAACAGATAGATAGATAGATAGATAGATAGATAGATAGATAGATAGATAGATAGATAGATAGATATAGATGTACCTGACCGACTGCCAAAATGGCAGCCTTTATTTTCCCAGAATGCATTGGGGCTTTGTAGATATTTTAAAAAAAATGGCAAGGGGGAGCTGGAAACTCTCCCCCCCACTTGTGAGCCCCCACAAGACGCTCTCCAAATAGTCGAATCGTTCCCCCCATCCCCAAACATTGGATGATATCCGGAACGACGGATTGTTCCCTGCCATTAACGGAAAGCCTGGCATTTCTCCAAAGCCCATTTTGGTTCTTCTGAAGGAATCTGATACGCCTGTTAGGTTCACCTTCGGGATATTCCAGAATTAGGGCAGGGTTATTTCATTCGGCAGCCCATAATTGAGTGATGCCTTTCGATCTTTCTTGCTCTGATTTATGGTGATCTTATTTCGCAATCGATTTCCTTGAAGGCAGAACGGAAGGGGAAATCTAGCTTGTTTAAAACCATTTAAAAAGCCCTTTTCTGGCAGCCGGCAACGGGTCCCGTTGGATGGGAGGTCAAGGCCGCGGGATCAGGGGTGAAATGCTCCCGGTTCGGACCGAATAGCCCCATCCGGTAGCGATGGCGACAGGTGGTTCGAAGAACCGGTAGCAAAAATCCGTGCCCCCCACCCCACCCATGCCCGCCCGCTTGCCTGCTTGCCGCTTCTTTTAAAAAATGCTTTTAAAAGTAAAAAAAAAAAGGCTCTGATGATCACAGCTGAGCCATGCAATCGTCAGAGCCTTTTTTTTTTTTTTTTACTTTTAAAAGCATTTTTTTAAACAACCTATTCGGCCGAACAGGTTGTAAAAAAAAATGCTTTTAAAAGTAAAAAAAAGGATCGTGCGCCACAGCTGATCACCCTCCGCGCTGTTCTACTTACCCCGTGCCTCCTTTTGGTGTGCATTGCTCATGTGCACACCTTGCATTTGGTGCATGGTGCACAGTGCGCAGCCAACGAACCGGTAGTCAACCGGTTGTTTTTGTTGTTGTTGTTGTTTTGAATTTATATCCCGCCCTTCTCCGAAGACTCAGGGCGGCTTACACTGTGTTAAGCAATAGTCTTCATCCATTTGTATATTATATACAAAGTCAACTTATTGCCCCCCAACAATCTGGGTCCTCATTTTACCTACGTTATAAAGGATGGAAGACTGAGTCAACCTTGGGCCTGGTGGGGCTTCAACTTGCAGTAATTGCAAGCAGCTGTGTTAATGACAGACAGACTTAGTCCGTTGAGCCACCAGAGTTTTGGACTAATAAAATTTTAATTAGTTTTAATTTGTTTTAATAAATTAAGTTTTATTTGTTTTAATAAAGTAAGTTTACTCAGGACCGAATTGTGTTTGGTAATCACTATTTGAGCCTTGGTCACCACAGATAAGAGACTGGAGAATTGTAGGTAGTTCCCAGGTGGGATATCGGTGTATCGTCAAAGGCTTTAAGATAGTCACACCTGTTGTGGCCTGCCAGTGACCAGTGGAGCTGGCAGCAGATTCAGAGAGTTAGGAGGTTGGGAAGGAACATGGGCCAGTCCTGGAGTCTGGGGAAGGCTCTGATGAGTCTGTGTTGGAAGCAGAGATGGGGTCAGGGCTGTCTTGACAGTTGCCAGCTGCCTTCGGAGTCAGACATCAGTGAGGCAGACGAACAGTTGGACCCTGTTCCAAGTGTGCGCATGCGCAGAGTTGCCAGACGAAGGGAACAGCTGAGGAACAAGGGTCGACTTGGGAGTAAGGAGACAGGTGGACGATGAAGGGCTCCTCCCATAGGGCATAAAAGAGGAGCGAGAGGAGAGGGGTGTTTGCAAGAGACAAATCATTCCTGCATTCTTGCTAAGTAGCCTGATAAAAGTCAGCAATTGTGAACTATCTTGAAAGACTGTGGGAGAGGAAAGACTTGGCTGGGAGAGGAATTCAGATTTCACCACTGCGCGGGATGGATGGGGATTTTCTAACCCCTGAGAGAAGCCACTCGTAGAGAGAAGGATAGATAAACCCTCATCTAACCAAGATCAATTTTGGCAGCTTAGATGTTTATGGAGATTTTCAGTCAATCCAGGTCCTGGTTATCCGAAAGGTGCTTTTATTTTTCCAAGAGGCAACTGGACTTTCTGTTTTTTTTCTCTGAAGACGTTTCGCTTCTCATCCAAGGAGCTTCTCCAGCTTCTTCCATTCCCCCCCATCATCCAGTCAGAGCAGAAGAAGCTTCTTGCATGAGAAGCAAAACATCTTCAAAAGAAAGAAAAAAAAACACAGAAAGTCCAGTTGCCTCTTGCAAAAAAAGCACCTTTGAGAGTTGGCAGGCTAGAAAGGAAGGATCCGAAGTTTTCTCCCAACTTTGTCTTTCATCCATGGTGGATTTCAACTCTCCTGTTGGCTTGCAACAGCCTCTTTAGAGTAGGGGTCTCCAACCTTGGCAACCTGAAGACTTGTGGACTTCAACTCCCAGAGTTCCTCAGCCAGCAAAGCTTAAATAATTAAATTATTATTATTATTATAAGATTATTATTAAATTATTATTATTAAAGAAGAGGGAGTCGGGCTGTTCTCCAAAGCACCTGAGGGTAGAACAAGAAGCAATGGGTGGAAACTGATCAAAGAAAGAAGCAACTTAGAACTAAGGAGAAATTTCCTGACAGTTAGAACAATTAATAAGTGGAACGACTTGCCTTCAGAAGTTGTGAATGCTCCAACACTGGAAAATTTTAAGAAAATGTTGGATAACCATCTGACTGAGATGGTGTAGGGTTTCCTGCCTGGGCAGGGGGTTGGACTAGAAGGCCTCCAAGGTCCCTTCCAACTCTGATGTTATATATTATATATATATTAGTTTCCATCCGTTGCTTCTTGTCCTGCCTTCAGGTGCTTTGGAGAACAGGTGGACCCCCCTCTTCTTTGGGGCAGCCCCTAGTGCCGTGATGGTGAACCTATGGCATGCATGCCACAGGTGGCACGCAGAGCCATATCTGTGGGCACGCAAGCGTTGCCCTAGCTTAGCTCCATCACGCATGTGTGCGCCGGCCAGCTGATTTTTGGGCCTTCCGGTCCTACCGGAAGTCGGGAAACGGGCTGTTTCTGGCCTCCGGAGGGCCTCAGGGAGCGGGGGGGGGAAGGCCATTTTCGCCCTCCCCAGGCTCCTAGAAAGTCTCTGGTGCCTGGGAGGGTGAAAAACGAGCCTTCTGGTCCCACTGGAAGTCGGGAAACAGGCCCTTTTCAGCCTCCGGAGGGCCTCCAGGGGGCTCGAGAAGGCCATTTTCGTCCTCCCCGGGCTCCTAGAAAGGCTCTAGCGCCTAGGGAGGGTGAAAAACGAGCCTTCCGGTCCCACCGGAAGTTGGGAAACAGGCCCTTTTCAGCCTCCGGAGGGCCTCCAAGGGGCTCAGGAAGGCCATTTTCGCCCTCCCCAGGCTCCTAGAAAGGCTCTAGCGCCTAGGGAGGGTGAAAAACGAGCCTTCCGGTCCCACCGGATGTCGGGAAACAGGCCCTTTTCAGCCTCCGGAGGGCCTCCAGGGGGCTCAGGAAGGCCATTTTGGCCCTCCCCGGGCTCCTAGAAAGCCTCTGGTGCCTGGGAGGGTGAAAAATGGGCCTACCGGGCCCACCTTGCCATCACGTGCCAAAAGTGGGGGTCGTGCGTGCATGCACGGGGGGGGGGGCACGAGGTGCATTGAATTATGGGTGTGGGCACCCACGTGCGCTCTCTCCTGGGTTCCCCCCCCGCTTTTGGCACCCGACGACAAAATGGTTAGCCATCATTAGGGCCTAGTGATCCTGGAGACCCTTAGACCTGGTGACCTAAATGCAGCTGTGCAGGAGCTGTTGCTTCAGCAAGAGGGCCGACCCGTTTTTTAAATCCAGAGAAACAAGCTAACATTCTGTAGGAAGTTAGCACTCACTCCTCTCCTAGAAGAATGAAATATTTTAGAAAATATTAAAAAGGGCAGAAGATTATTTCCCTGGATAAGAAATGGAGAAACCTGTTTTAAAGAAAGCAGCTTCCTGCCTCCCCGCCCCCCTTTGTCAATGGGTCAGAGACAGAAACTCACTCCCCCCCACCTTTGTCAATGGGCAATTAAGGCTTCAGCCAAGCTCACTCAATCCCCCCACCTTTGTCAATGAACCATCATTTGCAACACAATAGGACTCATCTAGCAACAGAAACTCACCACATGGCAAGGCTCAAGCAAGCTTGAGAGACAACCTAGCTAAGACTCCTAGACCACCTGGGAGTTTGACAACAAATCGGGGTACATTTCTTATACAGGAACAGGAAACACCAAGGTGGGGCCCTACAGAGAATATAAACTCAGGCACTCAGCATCCCTTCTGCCCTTCAACCCTCTTCTTCTCTTCTTCTCCTTTCCTCTCTGGTTCTTCACCCAACGCCTTGAACATGTGACCACCATTAAACTATCTTTCCAAGCAGTCTCCATGTTTCCAGTGTCTTTTTCCCCACTTGGAACTGAACCCAGATGGATATTTCTTCCAACAATTCACACGCAGCTCAGACAGACACCTTCCTAATTCTCAGGAGGGGGAAGGAATTGCAGCACAATCAGATTTGCAACATTACGAGTAGAGCCCATCTCAATAAAATCCTTCCGGTGGAGTTCACACCGACATGATGCGGGAGTGAAGACTGTTAAGAGCTCTGGAATCTAAGATTCCCCTCCGTAGAGAGAAGCATCTTCATACAGCTTCATCTAACCAGGGTCAAATCTGATTGTCAGGTTAATGAAGGTTTGCATAATTGACAACACACTAAACCTTGGGTGCCCTGCAAAAAACTATCCGGGCTTTTTGTACATAGGCAAAAGTCACTCAGGTGAGATGAGCAATCAATCAAACAAACAAACAAAATAAATAAACAGACCTATGGACACAAGAGTTCAGTAGGTCGTGAGAACCCAGTTACTACCTTTGCAAATGCTGGTCTTTGGAGTAAAACAGATTTAGCCAAAGGTTCAGTTGGGAATGGCAAAATGGCTGAGGACTGTCACTGCTTGGGTTATTTGCAAGCAAGGCAGCAATTTCTAAATAATGCGGAAGAACAACAAGAAACAACAAAGATAATTCCTTCTGCTTTCTCGCTGACTTCCTGTTCTGACTTCGGTTACTCTACAGATCTGGGAGGCCAGCTGGAATTAAACACACACACACACACACACAGAAGTATTTGTCTGCTTGTTTGCTTGTTATATCTTAATGGAGGCAAACAGTGCTAGGAGCAGTGGTGGGATTCAGCCAGTTCGCACCACTTCGGGAGAACCGGTTGTTAACTTTCTGAGCAGTTTGGCAAACTGGTTGAAATCATTAGGGCAGAGAACCAGTTGTTAAATTACTTGAATCCCACCACTGGCTAGGAGGTTCAGTCAGTGGCAAAAAAATTGACATGGCTTGCAGCAGAGGTCTTCAAACTTGGCAGCTTTATGACTTGTGGACTTTAACTCCCAGAATTCTCCAGCCAGCTATGCTGGGAGTTGAGGTCCACAAGTCTTAAAGCTGCCAAGTTTGAAGACCTCTGGCTTGCAGGAATTGGTTGGCTGTCTGGGGCGTTGTAGGAGTTGAAGTTCACCCATGCTGGCTGGGAAATTTTGGGAGTTGAAGTTCACCCATGCTGGCTGGGGAATTCTGGGAGTTGAAGTCCAGCCATACTGGCTGGGGAATTCTGGGAGTTGAAGTCTACCCATGCTGGCTGGGGAATTCTGGGAGTTGGTCCACCCATGCTGGCTGGGGAATTCTGGGAGTTGAAGTCCACCCATGCTGGCTGAGGAATTCTGGGAGTTGAAGTCCACCCATGCTGGCTGAGGAATTCTGGGAGTTGAAGTCCACCCATGCTGGCTGAGGAATTCTGGGAGTTGAAGTCCACCCATGCTGGCTGAGGAATTCTGGGAGTTGAAGTCTACCCATGCTGGCTGGGGCATTGTGGGAGCTGAAGTTCACCCATGCTGGTTAAAGAATTCTGGGAGTTGAAGTCTACCCAAGCTGGCTGGGGAATTCTGGGAGTCGAAAATGGGAAGTCCAGCCATTTTAAATCCACTGAGTAATGCTGCAGGAGACACGTGAAGGTACATATGTCTGCAGAGGTGTTTCTTCTATCTGGGACACGCGTGCAGTATTTACAGGTCAAACATAGCAGAGATGATATTTATCCCATCTAGAATGCCAGGAAATAGGGAGCGAAAACGACACGGGCATTTGCGGGAAACCAGGATGATGAAGTCAGACCCGAGTGACAGGAATTCGAGAATATGCCCCATTTGTGTCATGACTTCACCACAACAAGAAGTATCTCTGAAGGGTCTTTTTAAGGGCGGTGAAATGGGCCGAAAGCGGCAGCGGCTTATTATTATTATTATACGATATTCATTTTGGCCTTTGATTTACGGACCAGAAAAGTCTGAGCGAGGGCTTCTGTCAGCAGGCGGCACAATCAGATTTGATGTGAGTTATGATGCGGAGGGTAAATAAAACAAGGACAAAAACAGAAGACAGGATGGTGGGTCAAGGAAAAGGAGGAGGAAGAGAAAGGGAGGGAGGGAGAAATGAGAGAAAAGATCAGACAGAAGTCTCTCCTTCCTTCCTTTCTCTTTCGCGCTCCCTTCTTTCCTTAGTCACTCACTTCTTTCCTCTATTTCCCCTCCTTCCATCCCTCCTTCATTTTCTTCCTCTGCTTGCTCACTTTCTCCCTTTCCCCCCTCTGCTCCCTCCCTCCTTCCTCCTTTCTATCTCTGCTCCCTCCCTCGCTCTCCATTCCTTCGTTTCCCCTTCCCTCTTTTCCTCCTTCCTTTTTCTTCCTCTCTCACACTCTGTTCTTATCTTCTACCCTCCCTTCTTTTAACTCCCTCTCTCCTCCTCCCTCCCTCCTCTCTTTTCCTCCTTCCCTCCCTTCCCTCCCTCGCTCTCTTCCTCTCTCTCCATTCCTTCCTTCATTTCCTCTTTTCCTTCCTCCCTCGCTCTCTTCCTCTCTCTCCATTCCTTCCTTCATTTCCTCTTTTCCTTCCCTCCTTTCTCTCTCACACTCTGTTCTTATCTTCTACCCTCCCTTCCTTTTTCTCCCTCTCTCCCTCCTCTCTCCCTCTCCCTCCCTCCCTCCCTCTCCATTCCTCTCTTCCTTTCCTCATTTCTTTCCCTCCTTTCTCTCTCACACTCTGTTCTTATTTTCCACCCTCCCTTCCTTTCCCTTCCTCGCTCCCTCCTTTTTCTCTCTCACCCTGTTGTTATCTTCCTCCCTCCCTTCCTTTCTCTCTCTCTCCCTCCCCCCCCCCCCCCCCTCCCCCCCCCCCCTTTCCACTCCCCCCTTCCCAGCCCTTGCAAAAAGCTGTCCTTCCCCAGAAAACCTCCCATGGAAAACTGGCCAATTATCCCAAATTGTTTGTACAAAATAAACCTATGCAAATTGCTTGGCACACTTGATGTTCCCAGAGGCTCAACCGGGCCCTTTGCGGCTGGCTTTTGTTCAGCTAAACAGCCCCAAATGTATTTTCTCCAGAACTCAAAAAGAAAAGAATTGCCTTCCCCCGGAGACGCTGAGCAGTTTTATTTATTGTTTGCACCCAGAAGGGGTGGGTCTTTCTGAGGCTTCTAAGAAGAGACTAGACACAGTCTTACACATTGGAAAAAAAGAATCAGAACACTAATTGCAAACTCGATGGACATTACCTTGCAGATGACCCCCGCCCCGTTAAAGACCTTGGGAGTTTTCATATCAAACGATCTAAGTGCCAAATCCCACTGCAACTACATCGCAAAAAAGGCTTTAAGAATTGTAAACCTAATCTTGCGTAGCTTCTTCTCCGGAAACACTACACTACTAACCAGAGCTTAATGTGAACCGCTCCAATCTTGATTGCAGAAAATACGACTTCAGTAACAGAGTTGTTAATGCCTGGAATGCACTACCTGACTCTGTGGTCTCTTCCCAAAATCCCCAAAGCTTTAACCAAAGACTATCTACTATTGACCTCACCCCATTCCTAAGAGGTCTATAAGGGGCATGCATAAGAGCACCAGCGTGCCTACTGTTCCTGTCCTAATGTTCCCTTTGATTGTATCCAATTTATATAGTTATTACATACTTATGGTTATATATATGCTTATATATCGTATAGTTATTTCATGCTTATGCTTATCTATAATGTTGTGACAAATAAAATAAATAAAAATAAATAAATAAAATAAATAAACCCTTTGTCTGAAATGGCATAGGGTCTCCTGTTTGAGCAACGGGTGGGACTAGAAGACCTCCAAGGTCCCTTCCAGCTCTATTTCTGATTGATCAGTTCCAAAATCTGGAGGGCATCCATTGCACGTCCCTGCAAGGATGGTATGACACCCCCCACCCCCGTCTGCACATAGGTCGGCTCCAAACCCAACACCTGCAATCCCCTCACCTGTTTGCCATCTTGGTTTAACCCTGGCTTAGCCTTTAATATCTGCAGGATGCGGCCCAAAGTGAAGATGGCAGTCGGCATTTATTACTGTAGCTACTGTAAGTAAAAAGTGGAGGCTGTAGCGTTATTACCTTTTATGACCTTCCTTGCCACAGTTTCTAAGTGAATCACTGCACTTGTTCAGTTAGTCACACGGTTGTTAAGTGAATCTGCCTAAGGCGGGATTAGAACTCACCATCTCTTGGTGATTGGTCCAGTGCCATCCAGCCAGCTTTCATGCCTAAGGCAGGACTAGAACTCACCGTCTCCTGTGATTGGTCCAGTGTCATCCAGCCAGCTTTCATGCCTAAGGCGGGACTAGAACTCTCTGTCACCTGGTGATTGGCCCAAAGTCACCCAGCTGGCTTTCATGCCTAAAACGGGACTAGAACTCACCATCTCTTGTGATTGGCCCAAAGTCACCCAGCTGGCTTTAATCCATAAATTGGGACTAGAACTCTTTGTTGCCTGGTGATTGGCCCAAAGTCACACAGCTGGCTTTCATGCCTAAAACAGGACTAGAACTCATTGTCTCCTGGTGATTGGCCCAGTGTCACTCAGTTGGCTTTCATGCCTAAGGCGGGACTAGAACTCTCTGTCACCTGGTGATTGGCCCAAAGTCACCCAGCTGGCTTTAATCCATAAGGCAGGACTAGAACTCTCTGTCGCCTGGTGATTGGCCCAGTTTCACCCAGCCAGCTTTCAATGCTAAAGTGGGAGTAGAACTCTCTGTCGTCTGGTGATTGGCCCAAAATCGCCCAGCTGGCTTTAATCCATAAGGCGGGACTAGAACTCTCTGTCACCTGGTGATTGGCCCAAAGTCACGCAGCTGACTTTCATGGCTAAGGCAGGACTAGACCTCCTTAGCCACGGAAAATCTGGTCCCGTCTGCAGGTGTAAACTGAAGGAGTGCCTGCACCTGTGGTTACAACCTACCTTCAATTATTTTACAGGTAGTCCTCGACTTAC
Source organism: Ahaetulla prasina (assembly GCF_028640845.1). Classification (NCBI taxonomy): domain Eukaryota; kingdom Metazoa; phylum Chordata; class Lepidosauria; order Squamata; family Colubridae; genus Ahaetulla; species Ahaetulla prasina. The sequence goes on along the minus strand of NC_080543.1, from coordinate 2,517,077 downwards.
AACAGCAACCGAGCCCCAGATTTCTGTTGCTAACTGAGACATTATTATTATTATTATTATTATTATTATTATTATTATTATTATTATTATTATTATTATTATTATTAATTCGATTTCTATACCGCCCTTCTCCCGAAGGACTCAGGGCGGTGTACAGCCAAAATAAAAACAAACAATACAATATACAATTAAAACAAGAATTAAAAAACTTATTACACAATTGGCCTAAAACTTTAAAACATTTAAAATTCTGAAAACCCATTAAAATTCATAATATAAAGTTAAAACCCACAAAAAATTTAAGCCAGCCCCACGCGAATAAATAAGTGTGTTTTCAATTCGCGGTGGAAGGTCCGAAGGTCAGATATTTGGCGTAAACCAGGGGGAAGTTTTGCTCAGTGAATGTTGCCCCATCTAACAAACTTCCTTGCCCCAGTGGCTAAGTGAATCACGGCAGCTGACAACTTAGTCACCTGGCCGTTAAGCGAATCCCCATTGACTTTGCTCATCAAAAGGTCGCCGAAGAGGATTGTGTGACCCCCCCAACCTGGGCAACGCTGCAACCTGTCATAAACCCGGGTCAGGTTTGCCAAGCGTCTGGATTTGGATCGCCTGACCGCGAAGATACTGTAAATGGACGTAAGGGTGAAAATCGCCCCCTAAGTCCCTTTTTTCCAGGGCCGCCGCAGATTCGAACAGTCACTCAGTGAACCGTCGTAAGCCGAGGACTGCCTATGCATCCATTCCTGAAATTGCAGCCTGTGAAAAGCACTTGCTTGCTAAGTGCTCCAAGGGGAAAAAGAAAGGGGGAAAATAAAAAATAAAAAAAAGGCCAGCGTTAATCCCGCGGCTTTGTGCTCTTAAAGCAAAGAGGCTGAAAGGATTGAGCAGGTCAGCGAAAACGGATCCATATGTAATATAATTGTCCCGAGAGGCCAATGCTTCAGGCATTATCCGCTAAACGCTTGGCAAGCCCCCCCTTCCAAACGTTCCGCTAAGCCCGGCTCCTGCTTTCCAACGCAGGTGACCAGTTTGCAAAAAAACAACAACACCAAACCAGGCTCCTCCTTCTCTCTGGCCTGCAAGTCTTATGACGGATCACGTCCTAAATGCAAAAAAAGTTGTCAGTAAGAGGAGCAAAGGGTCCTTGGGAAGGGAGATGCTCCCAGCTCTGGCAGATCCACCCTATGGGACAGTGACGGCTAACCTTTTTGCCAGCGGGGGGACTGCGGGGTGGGGGAAGTGCGTGAGTGTGCCTACACGCATAATTCAATGCACACACCCCCACGTGCATGTGCCCCGGAACTTCCCGGTCCCACCGTTAGTCAGCAAATGGGCCGTTTCCTGTCTCCGGAGGGCTTCTGAGGTAGGGGGGGGGGGGAAGGCTGTTTTCGCCCTCCCCAGGCTCCTAGAAAGGCTCTGGAGCCTGGGAGAGTGAAAAATGGGCCTTCCCCTCCTCCCCAGGCCCTCCTACGTAGCTGGACAAGCTACTGTACATTCCCCAGCACTGATGATGTTACCTAACTGGGCCACGAAACGTCTGCATGAAAACCACCAAGCTCAGAGAGCGCCGGGGAGGTCTCAGTTGGAGGGGACTGTTTGCACCATCAAGGTCAATCTTTGGTTTAAGGCAGGAACCCCCCAAAAAATATCCCTAATAAGATAACAGAATAACAGAGTTCGAAGGGACCTTCTAGGTCATCTAGTCCAACCCCCTGCCCAAGCAGGAGACTCTAATTCTAACAGTCCAGTCTCTTCTTGAAAACCTCCAGTGATGAAGCTCCCACAACTTCTGAAGGCAACTTCTATTCCATGGGTTGATTGTTCTCACTGTCAGAAAATTCCTCCTTATTTCCAGGTTGAATCTCTCCTTGGTCAGCTTCCATCCATTATTCCTTGTCTAGCCATTGGGTGCTTTGGAAAACAGCTTGACTCTGTCTTCTTTGGGGCAGCCCCTGAAGATATTGGAAGATGCTCTCCTGTCTCCCCTGGTCCTTCTCTTCCCTAGACTAGCCAGGCCCAGTTCCTGCTACTGTTCATCCTAGGTTTTAGCTTTCGGTCCCCTAATCATCCTGGTTGCTCTTCTCTGCACTCTTTCCAGAGTCTCAACATCTTTTTATAGTGTGGTGACCAAAACTGGAGTCGGTACTCTAGGTGTGGTCTTACTAGGGCTTTACAGAGTGGTGTTAGTACCTCTCTTGATCTTGATTGTATTCCTCTGGTTAATGCAATTTAGTATTGCATTAGCATTTTTGGCTGCACACTGCTGGCTCATATTTAGCTGATTGTCCACTAAGACTCCAGGATCCCTCTTTGATATTAAGCCTGGTTTCCCCCAATTTATATGTGGACTTTGTTTTTGTTTTTTTGCCTAAGTGTAAGACTTCACTTTTCTCCACCTTCGCCTTACTCCGGCTGCATTCTCATGAGGCTGAATCGTGCCGCCTTGCGTGCAATCTGTGATTCTGGAATTTGGGTTGTTTGAGGCAAACCAACATGGATGGCTCAAGTAAAGGAGTCCTGCTGGAATTCTCCCTTGGCTGCAAAGGAAATGGATGCAGGATTCCAGGTGTGGCCTTACTAAGGCTTTACAGAGTGGTATTAGTACCTCCCTTGATCTTGATTGATTGCACATTAATGCAATTTAGGATTATTGTCTTGCTTTTTCCCAGAATGCCTAGGAAAGGGGAGCCCAGGGCCAGTGGAAGCTCCATCAAAAACTGCTTTCATCTTCTCAACACTCTGGGTTTGGCCCCCTGTCTTGTCTCCTGGGATGAGAGAAGAGGTCCTAACCTCTGAGATGCTTTTTCAGATATTGATCTCTCTCTCTCTCTCTCTCTCCAATATCCATTTTCTCTCATCCCAGAAGGCAACACAGAGGAAATGTGATAGGATGTCAAATTTCAGGAGAAAAACTCGCAGACTAGTTCTTGGTAGAGGCCTCGCGAAGACCTCGGAGAAGATATCCAGATATCAAAAAAGCGGAAAGCCTTTTAGGAATCAACCGTCAACAGTGGAAGGAACCAGCAGTCAAGAAGAGATTCTCTCACTCATCCCGGTCACGATTGTCCCAAAAGTGTTTTTCAAAGGGCAACCGGACTTTGTTTTTTCTTTGAAAATGTTTAGCTGAAGAATCTTCCCGGATGAGATGCAAAACACTTTCAAAGAAAAGTCAGAATCCATTCCTCTTTTGAAAATCATCATTGGGACAGAATATCTTAGAAAAAGCCTCATCCATCCATCCAACCAACCAATCAACCAAAATAACAGAATAACAGAGTTGGAAGGGACCTTGAAGGTCTTCTAGTCCAACCCCCTGCCCAGGCAGGAAACCCTACATCATTTCAGACAAATGGTTATCCAACATTTCCTTAAAAACTTCCAGTGTTGGAGCATTCACAACTTCTGCAGGCAAGTTGTTCCACTTATTAATTGTTCTAACTGTCAGGAAATTTCTCCTTAGTTCTAAGTTGCTTCTCTCCTTGATCAGTTTCCACCCATTGCTTCTTGTTCTACCCTCAGGTGCTTTGGAGACTAGTTTGACTCTCTCTTGGTTGGACCCTAGGTTTCGTAGGCAGGAGAGGCGGGAACAACAGAAGCAGAGATGGGGCAGGCCTAGGAAGTGCTGAGTCATGGAGCCACACCCCACAGGATATAAAAGACAGCCAGAGCTGCTGTGTCTCTTTGTAACAGGCAAATCCACTGATTAAGAGCTGAAGTTTGTTTCTAGGTGACCAGCGTCGTGGAAGATAACGGAGGCTCTTGGCAGACGCTGGCTATTCTGCTGCCAGAGCTGATAGTGCCGGCTAATTAAGCCATCATTCGGACGGAGGCGAGGGAGGGCAGAACACTTCCCTTTTGACTTTGCTGATCAGAAGGTCGCAAAAGGGGACACTACAACCGTCATAAATATGAGCCAGTTGCCAAGCATCTGGATATTGATCATGTGACCGTCGAGATGCTGCAACGGTCGTAAGTGTGAAAAATGGTCACAAGTCACTTCGTTTCAGTGCCATTGTGACGTTGAACGGTCACTAAACAAACCGTTGTAAATCTCCAACCCTGGAGGTTTTGAAGAAGAGTTTTTGTCTGAAGTATTATAGGGTTTCCTGCTTGACTGGGGGGTTGGACTAGAAGACCTCCAAGGTCCCTTCCAACTCTATTATTCTGCAATTCTTCTATATAGCTGAAATATTATTCTCCAATTTCATGAAAATTCTAATTCGACCGACCATCAACGAGTATTTTTTGAGTCTTATTTTTGTGCATCCCTTGAACAATCGAAGTGATTTTTTAAAGTGATGGTTACAATCAGGATATATTACGTTTGCACAGCGTTCCTGCGATCTCTTTAAGGGAATGACCGGATCAAAAGAAAAAGAAAAAAAGAAAAAAGAAGAGAGAGATAAATGTTACTCTGGCAGGAATTCTTCCTTGTCAAATCTATACCGACTTCTGGTAATTCTCACCCTGTTTGCCAAGTGCTTAGAAATTAATCTCTGGACGATCCATATCGATAAAGGAGAATATTTGTAGCTCAGAGTTGAAATGAGATGATGAGGTTTTTAGACTTTTCCCGGTATTAATGTCGGACTCCTCCGGTCTGCAGCTTGCTAAATCTTCCTTTTTCGCCTCCTTCAAAATAGGGACCTTGCCTGCCTTACGGTCATCTGGCAGAGCCCCAATTCTCTGCGATTGCTTAAAGAGGAGACATTTCCCAAATGACCAGGTTTTTCTTCCGTTTTCCGGATGCGGCATCTGGTCCTGGAGATTTAAACTCGTTCATATGAAAGGTGTTTCCTGACTAGGTTTTGGGCCTTCTCCAAGCTGCAAAACTTATTCTTTCTTCCTGCTTGCCAAAGGAGAATATAACTTAGGGATTCTCGAACTTGGCAGCTTGGAGACGGATGGACTTCAACTCCCAGAATTCCCCAACCAGAATGTTTTAAAATGGGTGGACTTCAACTCCCAGAATTCCCCAGCCAGAATGTTTTAAAATGGGTGGACTTCAACTCCCAGAATTCCCCAACCAGAATGTTTTAAAATGGGTGGACTTCAACTCCCAGAATTCCCCAACCAGAATGTTTTAAGATGAATGGACTTCAACTCCCAGAATTCCCAACCAGAATATTTTAAGATGAATGGACTTCAACTCCCAGAATTCCCAACCAGAATGTTTTAAGATGGATGGACTTCAACTCCCAGAATTCCCCAACCAGAATATTTTAAGATGAATGGACTTCAACTCCCAGAATTCCCCAACCAGAATGTTTTAAGATGGATGGTCTTCAACTCCCAGAATTCCCCAACCAGAATGTTTTAAGATGGATGGACTTCAACTCCCAGAATTCCCCAACCAGAATATTTTAAAATGGGTGGACTTCAACTCCCAGAATTCCCCAACCAGAATGTTTTAAAATGGGTGGACTTCAACTCCCAAAATTCCCCAACCAGAATGTTTTAAGATGAATGGACTTCAACTCCCAGAATTCCCCAACCAGAATATTTTAAGATGGACTTCAACTCCCAGAATTCCCCAACCAGAATGTTTTAAGATGGATGGACTTCAACTCCCAGAATTCCCCAACCAGAATATTTTAAGATGAATGGACTTCAACTCCCAGAATTCCCCAACCAGAATGTTTTAAGATGGATGGACTTCAACTCCCAGAATTCAACCAGAATGTTTTAAGATGGATGGACTTCAACTCCCAGAATTCCCCAACCAGAATATTTTAAGATGAATGGACTTCAACTCCCAGAATTCCCCAACCAGAATGTTTTAAGATGGATGGACTTCAACTCCCAGAATTCCCCAACCAGAATATTTTAAGATGAATGGACTTCAACTCCCAGAATTCCCCAACCAGAATATTTTAAGATGAATGGACTTCAACTCCCAGAATTCCCCAACCAGAATATTTTAAGATGGATGGACTTCAACTCCCAGAATTCCCCAACCAGAATGTTTTAAGATGGATGGACTTCAACTCCCAGAATTCCCCAACCAGAATATTTTAAGATGGATGGACTTCAACTCCCAGAATTCCCCAACCAGAATATTTTAAGATGGATGGACTTCAACTCCCAGAATACCCTCGATTTACGACCACAGTTGATCCCAACATTTACATTGCTAAGAGAGGCAGGTGTTAAGTGAGCTTTGTCCCGTTTTACAACCTTCCTTGCTGCGCTTGTTAAGTGAATCACTGCAGCTGCTAAGTTAGTAACATGCTTGTTCAGTGACTCTCGCTTCCCTCTTGACTTTACTTGTCAGGGGATCACATAACCGTCAGGTCACTGCAACCGTCATAAGTACATGCCAGTTGCCAAGCACCTGATCACGTGACCATGGGGAATGCTGCAATGGCCATCAGTGTGAAAAACAGTCACACCTTACTTTTCTCAGTGCTTTGCAACTTCGAATGGCCACTAAATGAATGGTTGCAAGCCAAGAACCACCCATATGGATTCTTTCCAGTCTTCCTTCCTTCCTTTCTTCCTTCCCTCCCTCCCTCTCTCCTTCCCAATTTTTTCTTTCTTCCTTTGTACCTTTCTCCCTTCCTTCCTTCCTTCTTTCCCAGTTTTTTCTTTCTTCCTTTGTACCTTTCTCCATCTCCCTTCCTTCCTTCCTTCCTTCCCTCCCTCCTTCATTCCCAATTTTTCTTTCTCCCTTTCTCTCTTTGTACCTTTCTCCATCTGCCTTCCTTCCTTCCTTATTATTTTATTTATTTATTTTATTTTATTTAATTTTTATACCGCCCTTCTCCCGAAGGACTCAGGGCGGTGTACAGGCATAATAAAAACCAGCAATACAATATACAAATTTAAAATCCCATTTAAAAAACTTATTTAAATTAGCCCAATGATTAAAATTTACTCTACTAAAACCCCATTTAAAATTAATAAATTTAAAATTTAAAATCCCAATTTAAGCCAGCCCCGCGCGGATAAAAAGGTGAGTCTTGAGTTCGCGACGAAATGTCCGAAGGTCAGGAATTTGGCGTAAGCCCGGGGGAAGCTCGTTCCAGAGTGTGGGAGCCCCCACAGAGAAGGCCCTTCCCCTGGGGGCCGCCAGCCGACATTGTTTGGCGGACGGCACCCTGAGAAGTCCCTCTCTGTGGGAGCGTACGGGTCGGTGGGAGGCGTATGGTAACAGCAGGCGGTCCCGTAAGTACCCAGGTCCTAAGCCATGGAGCGCTTTAAAGGTCGTAACCAACACCTTAAAGTGCACCCGGAAGGCCACAGGCAGCCAGTGCAGTCTGCGCAGGAGCGGTGTTACATGGGAGCTACGTGTAGCTCCTCTATCACCAGCGCAGCTGCATTCTGACTAACTGAAGCCTCCGGCGCACTTCAGGGGAGCCCCATGTAGAGAGCATTACAGTAATCCAAGCGAGAGGTAACGAGCGCATGAGTGACCGTGCATAAGGCATCCCGATCAAGGAAGGGGCGCAACTGCCGGACCAGGCGAACCTGGTGGAAGGCCCTCCTGGAGACGGCCGTCAAATGATCTTCAAACGACAGCCGATCATCCAGAAGGACACCCAAGTTGCGCACCCTATCCTTTGGGGCCAGTAACTCGCCACCAACAGCCAGCCGCGGCTGCAGCTGACTGAATCGGGGTGCCGGCATCCACAGCCACTCCGTCTTGGAGGGATTAAGCTTGAGCCTGTTTCTCCCCATCCAGACCCGTACAGCCTCCAAACACCGGGACAGCACTTCAACAGCTTCATTGGGGTGGTCCGAGGTGGAAAGGTACAGCTGAGTGTCATCAGCGTACTGCTGGTATCTCACCCCGAAACCACTGATGATCTCACCCAGCGGCTTCATGTAGATGTTGAACAGCAGGGGCGAGAGAATCGACCCCTGAGGGACCCCACAAGTGAGGCCCCTCGCGGTCGACCTCTGCCCCCGTCAACACCGTCTGCGACCGGTCGGAGAGATAGGAGGAGAACCACCGATATACGGTGCCTCCCACTCCCAATCCTCCAACCGCGCAGCAGGATACCATGATCGATGGTATCGAACGCCGCTGAGAGGTCTAATAGGACCAGGGCAGAGGAATATCCCTTGTCCCTGGCCCTCCAGAGATCATCCACCAATGCGACCAAAGCTGTCTCCGTGCTGTATCCGGGTCGGAAGCCGGACTGGAACGGGTCTAGATAGACATCTTCATCCAGGTGTTGGGGCAGCTGTCGCGCCACGGCACTCTCTACAACCTTCGCAACAAAGCGAAGGTTGGAGACTGGACGATAATTAGCCAAAATAGCTGGGTCCAAAGAGGGCTTCTTAAGGAGGTCTCACCACCGCCTCTTTCAAGGCGGCAGGAAAACCCCATCCAACAAAGAAGCGTTGATAATCCTCTGAGCCAGCCTCGTGTCACCGCCTGAGTGGCCAGTACCAGCCAGGAAGGGCACGGGTCCAGTAAACATGTCGTGCCGTGAAGCCTCCCCAACAACCTGTCCACGTCCTCGGGAGCCACAGGGTCAAACTCATCCCAAATGTGCTCAACAAGACGTGCCTCCTCTCCCTCGCTTGGATCATCCCAAATTCGGTCCAGACCGTCCCTCAGCTGAGCGATTTTATCGTATAGATAACCACTAAACTCCTCGGCTCGTCCCTGCAAGGGTCATCCGCACCTCCTGATGTAGGAGAGAGCGGGTGACCAAACAGGGCGGCCGGGCGTTATCTGCCGACGCAATGAGGGTAGAGGCGTGGGCGCCTCGCTTCCTCATTGCCACTAGGTAGGTCCTAGTATAGGTCCTAACTAGTGTCCGATCAGCCGGAGCGACTGGACCTCCAGGTGCTCTCTAGGCGTCTTCTCCGGCGTTTCATCTCCCTCAGCCCCTCGGAGAACCAAGGGGCCGGACGGGATCTACGCCGGGGCAGAGGCCGCAAAGGCGCGAGACGGTGCCGGGCCCCGCCGCGCCTGCTCCCAGGCCACGACCAGTTCCTCAGTCGTGCCGTGGGCCAGATCCTCAGGAATGGCCCAAGCTCCGTCTGGAACCTCTCAGGGTCCATCAGGCGCCTGGGGCGGAACCACCGTATAGGTTCCGTCTCCCTGCGGTGGTGAATAGCGGTTCGGAAGTCTAGGCGAAGGAGAAAATGATCCGACCATGACATTGGTTCTGTTACTAAATCATCTAATACCAGATCATTTAACCACTGTCCAGAGATAAAAATCATATCTAGCATGCCTCCCCCTGTGTGCGTAGGGCCATCATTTACTCGAATCAGGTCCAAGGCCGTCATGGAAGCCTGGAACTCCCGGGCTGCCGTTGGTGGCAGGCCAGCCGGTGGGAAGGTGGAATCCCCCATAACTATAAGTTTGGGGGTCTCAACCGCCACGGCAGCCAGTACCTCCAACAGCTCGGGCAGGGCTGTGGTCACGCAGCAAGGAGCCAGGTACGCGATCACCAAGCCCAACTGATTCCTATAGCCCCAGCGCACACAGAGGGATTCGCAGCCAGCAATCTGAGGAACAGTGGTCTCCCTCGGCTCTAGATCTTCCTTAATAACAACCGCCACCCCCACCTACCTTGGACTCTCGGCTGATGAAATGCTCGGAAGCCTGGAGGCACATCTCAACAAGGGGACCCCCTCAGGGCCCAACCAGGTCTCCGTAATGCCCATGAGGTCCGCGGACCTCCCCTGAATAAGGTCACAAATCAGGGGAGCCTTATTAACCACGGACCGGGCATTACATAGCATCAGCCGAAGGTCCAAGCTCTGAGGATCATGGCCACCCGGGGAACGGGTAGGGACTGAGGGGCCGGAGCACGTGATCGCTCTCAAACTTCGAGCACGTGCCCCCATAACTCGATACGGCCCCTCCCCCCCGCCATATCTGCCTCTCCCACTTACCGTACAGATCGAACAGCCCTCTAAACCTGGAACGTCCTCCCCCCCTGCCTTCAGACAAGATGGCGTAATGTCGCGAACTAGCACAGGGGCTGGATCCCTCCCCGACGGGTCCTCCCCCCCACCCGTCGAAACCCTCCCACCCCTTAAAAAACCCTTATTTAAAAAACTATTTAAAAAGCCCCACAAATTCTTCTTAGCCGCATGCCTTCCTTCCTTCCTTCCTTCCTTCCTTCCTTCCTTCCTTCCTTCCTTTCTTCCTTCCTTCCCTCCCTCCCTCCCTCATTCCCAATTTTTCTTTCTCTCTTTGTACCTTTCTCCACCTTCCTTCCTTCCTTCCTTCCTTCCTTCCTTCCTTCCTTCCTTCCTTCCTTCCTTCCTCCCTCCCTCCCTCCCTCCTCCATTCCCAATTTTTCTTTCTCCCTTCCTTCCTTCCTTCCTTCCTTCCTTCCTTCCTTCCTTCCTTCCTTCCTTCCTTCCTTCCCTCCCTCCCTCCCTCCCTCCCTCCTTCCCAATTTTTTCTTTCTCCCTTTTTACCTTTCTCCACCTTCCTTCCTTCCTTCCTCTTCTTCCTTCCTTCTTTCCTTCCTCCCTCCCTCCCTTCACAACCTACCCCTGGGTCTCGCCTGCTTTGCATGGGATGCTCCTTGAGATAAATGTCTCTTGGACCCAGATCAGACAGAAGGAAACAAAAAAGAGGCCAAATTCCAGAACGTGAAATGGATGCTCAGAAAAGGATAATGAGGATGAGGAGGAGGAGGAGGAGGAGGAACATCACGGTGGCTCAGGAAGCCAAAGACAATGGGGGATGAGCGGGGGGGGGGGGGAAGAGGTGAGAGGCGCCTTTCTTGGCCCCCTCCAGCCGGCCTCCGACCAGGGAGAAAAGCAGGAGGGGCTCTTCTGGCCAGCCCGTCTGGCTAGCCTTTGGCTCCCCTTTGGGTGCAAGCAGGGTTTAAAGGGGGGGGGGCGGTTTGCAGGAGACTCCGAGCCCCCCCTCCTGCCTTAGATGGTTTTTCTCAGCCTTGGTTGGAAGGAAGGGAGGGAGGGAAGGAGGGATGAGAGAAAGAAATAAGGGGATAGATATATAGGTGGATAGATGGGTGAACTGGCAGACAGATGCACAGATGAGAAAGAGAACAAGGAAGATGAAAGAGAGACAAAAGAAAGAAATTGAGAGAAAGAGAAAAGAAGGAAGGAAGGAAACAAGGAGGGAGGGAGGGAAGGAGGGGGGGAAGGAAGGAAGGGATGAGAGAAAGAAATAAGAGGATAGATAAATAGGTGGATTGACGGGTGAAAAGGTAGATGGATACACAGATGAGAAAAAGAAGATGAAAGAGAGACAAAAAAATGGAGAAAGAAAGAAAAGAAGGAAGGAAGGAAACAGAGAGGGAGGGAGGAGGGAGGGAGGGAAAAGTGAGAGAGAGAAGGAAGGAAGGAGAAAGGGGGGAGGCAAGGAAGGAAAGAAAGAAGGGAGGAAAGGAAGCATAAATGGAGGAGGAAAAGTGAGAGAGAGAAGGAAGGAAGGAGAAAGGGGGGAGGCAAGGAAGGAAAGAAAGAAGGGAGGAAAGGAAGCATAAATGGAGAGGAGGAAATAAAGAAGGAACAGAAGGAGGAGGGAAGGAAGGAAGGAAAGGGAGAAGGAACGAAAGGAAAGAAGGGAAGGAAGGAAGGTAGGAGAAACGGAGAGGAAGGATGGAGGGAAATCCTCCTGGACCCACTTAGCACACCCATCGTTTAAGCACCTTTATTGTGGTGTTGTTGACGGATTCTCAACTCTCCATCCAGATCAAGCACCACACAGCCCCCTTTCCTCCACAGGGAGAACCAGGCCTCTGCCTTCTAACATCCCAGGCGGGTCAGGGTGAGGATCTGAAGACCCAACACTTACCTTGGGGGGACGTCCCATAATTTAACCTTGCTACACAACGACAACTCCAGCACAACCCTTTTTTCTAGAGACTCTTTCCCAAAAGAATTCGACCTCTTCCAAAAACCTCCCTGGGGCCAAAAATCAGATCCTTCCACGCGTAAAGTCTTCTCTTATTTCTCAAGGAAATCTCTCCCGCAGATATTTGCACACGCTCTGAACCTCTGAGCATGTTTTGAACACAGGATCCGCTGCTTCGGACAAAACAACACCCGTTTGCATCATTCGCACAACAACAACACCTTCCCCCCTCCCTCCCCCCCCCCGATTATGGGTGCCCTTATAGTTTTTACACAACCAGGGGACTAGACTAGATGACCTCCGGGATCTCTTTGGCGATTCTAAGAGGCTGCAATCCCAGACCTAGCATACTCTCACCTTGCAAGCTGTTAATTCTGTGTGTCTTGTTTTTTTTTTTTTTAAAAGAAGCCAAAATGCAAGAATTGGTCCCGATTATGTTATAAGACAATGAGGACTAGGAACCTGGCTTGGTTATTTGGGGATTTTCCTGATTTCCTAGATCATATTGAATAAGTTTTTTAAATAGTGTTTTATTGTAATATATTGTATTATTTTATCTGCCTGTTCACCGCCCTGAGTCCTTCGGGAGAAGGGCGGTATAAAAATTAAATTATTATTATTATTATTATCAATTAGCATTATTTTTCATACATCAGGTGTGGTTTCTCGCCATCCTCTCAATAATCTCACAGAGATTATTACTACAACACATTAGCCCAATGTTTGTCACTCATGGTTTTAATTCTTAATTAGTTTTTTGGGTTTTTAAATGTCTTTTAAATTTGGGCCAAATTTAATAAGTTTTTTAACTATTGTTTTATTTGTATTGTGTGTTTTGATTGTTGTTTTTATATGGCTGTTCACCGCCCTGAGTCCTTCGGGAGAAGGGCAGTATACAAATTAAAATATTATTATTATTATGATGATGACTGTTTTAAGATGGGTGGATTTCAATTCCCAGAATTCCCCTAGCTGGAGAATTCTGGGAGTTGAAGTCCACCCATCTTAAAACAGCCGAAGTTGAGAAACACTGCAGCAGCCTAATATCAAATCAGATTTATGGAATTGCAGGAATCCAGGCCCCGAGTTAAACACATCAGATTAACCATCAATCTTGGTTAAATTGGGTTAACGGCAACCTGTAAAAGCAATGTGGTGGATTATGACAGGAGACATTTGGTCCCTGCCACAGCCTGGCCTACCTCGCCATGTCGTTGTAGGAAAGAGCAGGATAGAGCCCATTTTAATAAAGATATAAAGATAAAGATATCACCACCAGCAAACACCCGCAAAAGGAGCCAGGGTCCACATGGCTTTGTGGGCCATCGCCCGTACGGAACTACAGTCCCCAGCATCCCCTACCAGTCTCGATGGGGAAGGGAGATGGGATCTAGCAACCCAGTCTCCCCACCTCCCAATTTTGCAGGAAAGATTTTGCCTCTGCTATTCAGCGTTGCTAGTCCTCAGCATCTGGTAAAGTGCCTCTGAAGGTGGAGGCTCCATTTCGCAAGGAAGGAAAGGTGCTTCACAAAAACCCCACACCATACAGCACAGAAGGATAGAATTGGGGGCGGGGGGGACAATGAGTATCTCCCCCTCCCAATTTTAATTTTTTTTTTTTAGCTAGGTGGTGGGAAATCAGAAATGCCTTCCCGTTTTGGGCAGAATTGGCTAACCTGAATATACTCTTTGAAGCGTTGGCACAAAGGAATTCCAGGTTAGATGCCACTATGGGGGGGGGGGGGAGTTTCCTCTCCCTAAACGGGGGGGGGGGTGTTTGGAGTCTCTAAACGGGGGTCCTCCTCCCCTCCTCCTCCCCTCCTCGTCCTCCTTTTTCTCTTCTCTTTTCAGCACCGGCGCTGTCCCGTCTTCTCAACCAGACTGCGGAAATTCCCACGCCCGCAAAAGCCTTCGACGCCTCTCAAACCCGCATCTATCCGCACGGCCCCTTCCCACGTTACGCATCAAACCCCAACCCCCCCTCCAATTCCATCAGACCCACCAGATATAAGACCTCCCCTCCTCCTCCCCTCCCACAAAAATCCCGGACGGCCCAGAAAAGGGGTCGTCAGCAGAAGGCAACCTCCCCCTCCGGCCCAGAGGTCGTCAGAACGGCCCGACACGCGTCCAGCCCCGCCGAGGCTTGCAAATCCCCCCTCCCCCAACACGTCCCCCAGGAGCCCGGCTGGGTCTCCAACCCTGCGCCCGCTGACCTGGTGCCTTTGTCGCCCATGGTCGCGGCCCCTCGGCCGGGCCGGACGCCGGGCAGAAACGGGGAATAGCCCGGCTGCAGGAACGGGACGAGACGGGCGAGGATCCGTCGGGGTTGCGCGGATCGTTTCCCGGCTGCGGAGCGCTGGTGCTGGGCCGGCCGGCCGGTCGCTTCCCCCGGAGAGGCTGCAGCTGCCCGGGTCTCTGCCGGCGCCTGCCTGCCTGCCTTCCTTCCTTCCTTCCTTCCTTCCTTCCCTCTCCTGCCGACGCCTGTGGGGCTCCGGGCTGCTCGGTCCGCGGAACAGGCTGAATGCTGCAGCTGATGCTACTGCGCTGCCTCCTCCTCCTTTTCCTTTTTCTCCTCCTCCTTTTTTTTCTCCACCTCCTTTTCCTCCTCCTCCTTTTCCTCCTCCTCTTTTTCCTCCTCCTTCGTTTTCTCCACCTTCTTTTCCTCCTCCTCCTTTTCCTCTTTCTTTTTCTCCTTTTCCTCCTCCTCTTTTTCCTCCTCCTCCTTCTTTTTCTCCTTTTTCTCCTCTTCCTCCTTTTTCTCCACCTCCTTTTCCTCCTCTTCTTTTTTTCTCCACCTCCTTTTTCTCCTTCTCCTCCTCCTCCAGCCGCCGCGTCACGCCCGAGAGAAGCAAGCAGCCCCTCTCCTGCACCCGCGGGGAGACGCGTTCACACGACGCCGGGCGGCCGCCCTTGCATCACGTGTCCGACAGGAGGGAAGGCTTGCGAGGGGAGGGGAGGGGGTGGAGACGCCTGCCTGATGGCCAAGCGCGGGCCTCTGGAAGGGGAGGGGGCGCCTGCACGCGAGAGGGAGGCGGCGTTCTCACGACTCGCCGAGCCTGGGGAAGGGAGTGGCGGGGAAGGGGAGCGGCGTTCTCCCCTCGCGAGCAAGGTCTCGCAATTCTCCGCCTTTCACGGAGACAAACTGGTTGCTTCGTCGTCCCTACCAGCATGGTCTCCCAATTCAATGAGATTCCGAATAACGGAGTTGGGAGGGACCTTGGAGGTCATCTAGCTCAACCCTCCCGCCCCGCCCAAGGAGGAGACCGTACACCATTTCTGACCAATGGCAGCCCAGTCTCTTCTTGAAAGCCTTCCGAGATGAAGCCCCACAACTTCCAAAGGCAACTTCGGTTCCATTGATTGATGGTTCTCACTATCAGAAAATTCCTCCTTATTTCTAGATTGAATCCCTCCTTGATCATTTTCCATCCATTATCCCTTGTCTGGCCATTGGGTGCTTTGGAAAACAGCTTGACTCCCTCTTCTTTGGGGCAGCCACTGAAGATATTGGAAGATGCTATCCTGTCTCCCCTGGTCCTTCTCTTCCCTAGACTAGCCATGTCCAGTTCCTGCAACGTCGTATGTTTTAGCCTCCAGTCCCCTCATCATCCTGGTTGCTCTTCTCTGCGCTTTTTCTAAACATCTTTTTTATAGTGTGGTGACCAAAACTGGAGTCAGTACTCTAGGTGTGGTCTTGCTAGGGCTTTACAGAGTGGTGTTAGTACCTCTCTTGATCTTGATTGTATCCCTCTGTTAATGCAATTTATTTATTTTTATTTATTTATTTTTGTCATAACAGTATATATAAGCATTAGCATGAAAATATCTGTATAATATATAAGCATATATATGAGCATAAGTTTAGGATTTAGGATTGCCTTGGCTTTTTTGGCTGCACACGGCTGGCTCATATTTAGATGATTGTCCACTAGGACTCCAGGATCCCTCTCCCAGTGACTGATATTAAGCCTGGTTTCCCCCAATTTATATGTGGACTTTGGTTTTGTTTTTTCCCCAAGTGTAAGACTTCACTTTTCTCCACCTTCGCCTTACTCCGGCTGCATTCTCACAAAGCTGAGTCGTGCCGCCTTGCGTGCAATCTGTGATTCTGGAATTTGGGTTGTTTGAGGCAAACCAACATGGATGGCTCAAATAAAGGAGTCCTGCTGGAATTCTCCCTTGGCTGCAAAGGAAACGGCATTAGATGCTGTCCTTCTATCAACCCATTTTACCGATGGGAAATATCAAAAGCCAGGAAAAGCTCCAGGCCCAGACAAGATAACTCCTTCTTGCTTAAAAGTCTGTGCTGACCAATTGGCCCCCATCTTCACCCATATTTTCAATAAATCACTAGAGATGTGCTATGTTCCTTCTTGCTTCAAACGCTCTACCATCATCCCAGTGCCGAAGAAGCCCACCATCAAGGAACTGAATGACTACAGACCAGTTGCTCTAACATCTGTAGTCATGAAAACCTTTGAAAGGCTAGTGCTTTCCTACCTGAAAACCATCACGAATCCGCTCTTAGACCCCTTGCAATTTGCATACCGAGCAAATAGATCAACAGATGATGCTGTTAATATGGCTCTGCACTACATCCTACAACATCTTGAGTCTCCAAAGACCTATGCAAGGGTCCTTTTTGTAGACTTTAGTTCAGCATTCAATACCATCATTCCAGACATTCTTCTAACTAAGCTAAACCAGCTACAGGTACCGGAACAGGCTTGTAAGTGGATCACAAGCTTCCTAACAAACAGGAAGCAGCAGGTGAAGCTAAGCAAGATCACATCAAATACCTGTACAATTAGCACAGGGGCCCCCCAAGGCTGTGTGCTCTCCCCTCTTCTCTTCTCTCTGTATACCAATGACTGCATCTCCAATGATCCATCTGTTAAGCTACTGAAGTTCGCAGATGACACAACAGTGATTGGTCTCATTCGAGACAATGACGAATCCGCATATAGACGAGAGGTCGAACGACTAGCCTTGTGGTGCAACCAAAACAATCTGGAACTGAACACACTCAAAACCGTAGAAATGGTGGTAGACTTTAGGAAAAACCCCTCCATACTTCCACCTCTCACAATACTTGACAACACAGTATCAACAGTAGAAACCTTCAAATTTCTGGGTTCTACCATATCGCAAGATCTCAAATGGACAGCTAACATCAAAAACATCATTAAAAAAGGACAACAAAGAATGTTCTTTCTGCGCCAACTCAGTAAGCTCAAACTGCCCAAGGAGCTGCTGATCCAATTCTACAGAGGAATTATTGAGTCTGTCATTTGCACCTCTATAACTGTCTGGTTCGGTTCTGCAACCCAACAAGAAAAACACAGACTTCAGAGGATAATTAGAACTGCAGAAAAAATAATTGCTACCAACTTGCCTTCCATTGAGGACCTGTATACTGCACGAATCAAGAAGAGGGCCGTGAAAATATTTGCAGATCCCTCGCATCCTGGACATAAACTGTTTCAACTCCTACCCTCAAAACGACGCTATAGAGCACTGCACACCAGAACAACTAGACACAAGAACAGTTTTTTCCCGAAGGCCATCACTCTGCTAAACAAATAATTCCCTCAACACTGTCAGACTATTTACTGAATTTGCACTACTATTAATCTTCTCATCGTTCCCATCACCAATCTCTTTCCACTTATGACTGTATGACTGTAACTTGTTGCTGGCAATCCTTATGATTTATATTGATATATTGATCATCAATTGTGTTGTAAATGTTGTACCTTGATGAACGTATCTTTTCATTTATGTACACTGAGAGCATCTGCACCAAGACAAATTCCTTGTGTGTCCAATCACACTTGGCCAATAAATTCTATTCTATTCTATTCTATTCTATTCAAGGGCGAGGCCGTTCTGTTGGGAAATGCACAGCAGTGCTGGGAGAAAGCAAATCTTGGCTCAAGGTGTGCTGTGTTCGAATCAGACTCAAGGGTCCAGAGGCTTTCCTGGCCTGGCTTGTTAGCAGCTGCTCATTGGGACATGCAACTTGAAAATCCATTTTGACCCTCCTCAAAAGGACAGCTCCTCAAATTGGGTCATTTTGTCTTCATTCAGCAGCTGGAAGATGGGTGCCCGGGTGTCACCCTGCCAAGGCCTGGAGAAGACTTTCCCGACAATCTGGAGATCACCTGTTGGTCCCCCATCCAAGTACTCGGTTTGGAGAGACCACACAGGGCCAGCTTGCCTCTCACAGTCAAAACAGGGAGGGATTCTTCCTGGGTGCCTTTGACTTCAAAGGTATCGAAATTCAGACACTTAGGAACTAACTCACATTTATGACGATTGCCAGGGGTCACGTGATCCCGTTTTGTTTTTTTTTGTTGTTTACATTTATACCCCGCCCTTCTCTGAAGACTCAGGGCGGCTTACAGTGTATAAGGCAATAGTCTCATTCTATTTGTATATTTTTACAAAGTCAACTTATTGCCCCCCAACAATCTGGGTCCTCATTTTACCTACCTTATAAAGGATGGAAGGCTGAGTCAACCTTGGGCCGGGCTCGAACCTGCAGTAATTGCAGGCTACTGTGTTCTTAATAACAGGCTTTACCAGCGTGAGCTAAACCGGCCCCTGTTGCGACCTTCTGACAAGCGCAGTAAAATGGGGATATCAGATTCTCTTAACAACCGTGTGGCTAACTCGGTTCACTTAACAAGTGGCAAGGAAGGTCACAAAATGGAGCAAAACTCACTTAACAACCGTCTCTCTCTCTCTCTCTCTCTCAGCAGTGGAAATGTTGGGCTGGAATTGTGGTCGTAAGTGAAGGGCTATCTGTACCTTTGGGGAGGTGCGTTGTCCCTTCGAACGGTCACTAAGCAACCCGTCATAAGTCGAGGACTGCCTGTACAATGGCTGGGTCTTTATTTCGCATGGATGGAGGAGAAGGCCAGGTCTGATCCAAGGCTTGGATGGGATCCCAGAATTGTTGGTTACATCGGGAAAATGAAAAACATCCCGGATTGTGGTATTTTACCACATCCACCCTGTGGCCACGAGAGAGAGAGAGAGAGAGAGAGAGAGAGAGACACGGATGATACCACGAAGTCACCAGGCGGTGGCCTCAGGCGAACCTTTATAGGAGAATCAACAACTCATCTTTTTTTTTAAAAAATCTCAGCGGATTCCAAGTTATATAAAAATTCAAAATCGAACTGGTGAGGGTGTTTCTCTGCCTTGCATGGCTTTGCTCCAATTTTATAAAGTTGCAAAGTTTCATCTCTCTCCGCAACGGATGGAAGTCCTCGACTTACGGCGGTTCATTTAGCGGCCGTTCAAAGTTGCGGCGGCGGCGTTTGGAAAAAGTGACTGATGACCGGTTTTCACACTTAACAACCGTTGCGGCGTCCCCGTGCTCGCGTGATCAAAATTCAGGTGCTTGGGAACTGACTTGCACTTATGACGGTTTGCAGTGTCCCGGTTTGCAGATCCCCTTCCGTCAAGCACTTAACAACTGTGTTACTAAACTTCTTCAGTGATTCACTGAACGACTTCAGCAAGGAAGGTCGTATCATGAGACAAAGCACACTTAACTGTCTCGCTTAGTGACAAAAATTTTGGGTTCAGTGTCAAGGACTACTTATTCTTATACAGAATAACAGAGTTGGAAGGGACCTTGGAGGTCTTCTAGTCCAACCCCCTGCTTCAGCAGGAAACCCTATATATCAGGGATCTCCAACCTTGGCAACTTTAAGCCTGGAGGACTTCAACTCCCAGAATACCCCAGCCAGCTTTGGGAGTTTCTGGGAGTTGAAGTCCTCCAGGTTTAAAGTTGCCAAGGTTGGAGACTAGTTACAGCTCTGTCAATTTAACAGTTTGAGATTTTTATCCTTGTTTCTAGACAAGGACCAGCTGGGAAGAGCTAAAATATTTTATCCATTTTATTTATTTCTTCCATTTCTATAACTGTCCAACTCAGCAAAGTAACTCTATGCATGACGCCTTGGGAGAGTTTGATAAAACCGTTCGTTCTTACTTCTCCCTCCTCCGAGTACCGTAATTTGTGTTTTCAGGGTTGTATATGTCCACGTGTGCGTGTGTATTTGTGTGTATACAACAACTGTAGAAGCAGATGTCTCTTCTTTCCCACACTCTCATCCATCAGAATAGAATAGAATAGAATAGAATAGAATAGAATAGAATAGAATAGAATAGTCAAATAGAATTGAAACCTGAATTGTTTCTTCTGGGGATAATTAAAGGGAAATATCCCCAAAGGATTAAATATCTGATTATTCATATTATTTCAGCAGCGAGAATTGTACTCGCAGAAGTTTGGAAAATGTCCACCTTACCAACAGACTGTGTAATAATCTGGAAAATTTTTGAACGTGCACAAATGGACAAACTTACTGTAGAATTAAATAATAAGGAAGACTCGGACTACAACCCAACTTGGGAAAATTGGTATCAATGGATAGAAATTAGAAATAGGAAATGTATAGAACAAAACAAGACATAAGTTGTATTTACACATGTTTGATTAAGCAGGAATATTTGGGGATATATGAACAAAGTTAAGAATTGTGTACTGTCAGATTGACGTTGAATTGTAGAATTGTTACCGATGTGTTTGTGTTATAGATGTATTTTTATTTTTTAGATGTTAATAAAGGTTTTTTTTAAAGATTAAAAGAAAAAGAATGCAGAATAGAATAGAATAACAGAGTTGGAAGGGACCTTAGAGGTCTTCTAGTCCAACCCCCTGCTTAGGCAGGGAACCCTACACCACTTCACATACAGGCTGTGTCAGTATGTTGAGCAAAATGGACACTTGAAAAGTATCTATGGGCCTCACCACACCTTCACAATTCTACAACCTTTAATGCCCGCACTCCCATGTGGACCCCCACTTACTCCCCTCAATATTTTAGCTTCAAATCACACACCTCACACAATTTTAGGTGCTCCCATCGTTTATTGAAAAGAATCAGGGGAGCAATTGCACAGAGGCATTCAACTCCCAGTTAAAAACGGGGTGCAGAAGAAGACTCACAAGAGAAATACGGCGGTCACTTCCGGGTGTCGCTGGTTTACAGAGTTACGAGTAAATTAATCAAATTCCAATTAATTCACTTAATAAAGCTTGGGTTTTTGTGGTTTGAAGCGTAGTCATTCAAGGCCCAGGATTGGAGCATCAATTTTTGGGCGGTCGTCAAGCGATAAGGGGCCGGCGATAAAGAGGCCGACCCCTAGAAGATGGATCTTCTAGTACATATCCAAGTCATCCGGAGACGGGACGATGGCTTCCACCTCGTTGAGATCTTCCAGAACTTCTTGCAGGTCGATCAGGCAGTCGTTGAAATATTCCATTCCGACCTCCATGATCTTCTTGAGCAAGGCCAACGTTGGAAAGAAATTGAGGTGGCCCAGTTTCTCGTGAACTTCGGGATGAGACTCTAACCACGCCAGGCTCTGTTGCTGGTAGTTGAGGAAGTCATGAAGTCCCTCAAAGCAATTGAGTGTCTTCTCGGGCTCCAGGCCTTCCAAGCCCTGTTGTACGACGGACAGGTATTTCACACAGTTTTGTCCCTCCCAGTCTTCGTCTTCCACCTTCTCCAGGAAATCTCGGAGACTCCAGAAGCTGTGGTAGATCTTCCACGGACTAAGATGGACCAGCATCCTGAAGAAGGGATCCAGCTTCTTCAAAACTCCTCCTCCTTCTGAAGGCTGCTGCTTCCACTCATCGGAGGTGAGGAGAAGGCCGGTGCTTTGCAACCCCTTCAAAAGGGCGCAGAATTGGCCGAGGAGGAGGAAGAAGCCCGTGTCTTCCAAGATCTCCAGCATGGTGGGGACGCTGCCGATGAGGCTGGCGGCGTAGGATTGGTCCCATTTCACCGTGTCTTTTGGGACCAGGGACACGCCGAGAAATTGAGTCGAAAGTCCCATCATATCCACAGCTCCCCGCAGAGGGTTCAGGTTCTCTAAGTATTCGTCCTGCCACATGGTCTTCTTGACCTGGTCCACACTAGGAAATTTCAGGAGCTTTTTCCTATGAGAAATGGGCACCACAGAGTTAACAGAGCTGGGAGGGACCTTGGAGGTCATTTAGTCCAACCCACTGCTCAAGTAGGAAACCTTCTATCATTTCAGACAAATGGCTGTCTGGTCTCTTCTTAAAAACCTCCAGGGATAGAGCACCACAACTTCTAGAGGCAAGCCTTTCTTTTTCTTTCTTTCCTTCCTTCCTTCCTTCCTTCCTTCCTTCCTTCCTTCCTTCCTTCCTTCCTTCCTTCCTTCCTTCCCTTCCTTTTCTTTCTTTCTTTCCTTCCTTCCCTTTTTTCTTTTTTCTTTCCTTCCTTCCTTCCTTCCTTCTTTCCTTTCTTCCTTTCCTTTCCTTTTCTTTCTTTCTCTCTTTTGTTTTCTTTCTTTCTTTCCTTCCTTCCTGCCTTCCTTCCTTTCTTTCTCTTTCTTTTCCTTCCTTCCTTCCTTTCCTTTTCTTTCTCTTTTGTTCTCTTTCATTCATTTTCTTTCCTTCCTTCCTTCCTTCCTTCTTTCCTTTCTTCCTTTCCTTTCCTTTTCTTTCTCTCTCTTTTGTTTTCTTTCTTTCTTTCCTTCCTTCCTGCCTTCCTTCCTTTCTTTCTCTTTCTTCCTTCCTTCCTTCCTTCCTTTTCTTTCTCTTTTGTTCTCTTTCATTCATTTTCTTTCCTTCCTTCCTTCCTTCCTTCCCTTTTCTCTTTCTTTCTCTTTCTTTCTTTTTCTTTCTTTCTCTTTCTTTTTCTTTCTTTTCTTTCTTCCTCTTCCTTTTCTTTCGTTCTTTCTTTCTTTCTCTCTTCCTTCCTTCCGCTTCTTTCTTTCTTTCTCTTTCCTTCCTTGCTTCCTTCCCTTCCTTTGCTTTCTTTCTGTCCTTCCTTCCTTCCCTTTTTTCTTTTTCTTTCTTTCCCTTCCTTCCTTCCTTTCTTCCTTCTTTCCTTTCCTTTCTTCCTTCCTTTCCTTTTCTCTTTCTTTCTCTCTTTCTTTTCTTTCTTTCTTCCTTCCTTCCTTCCTTCCTTCTTTTCTTTCTCTTTTGTTCTCTTTCATTCATTTTCTTTCTTTCCTTCCTTCCTTCCTTCCCTTTTCTCTTTCTTTCTCTTTCATTCTTCCTTTCTCTTTCTTTCTTTCTTTCTTTCTTTCTTTCTTTCTTTCTTTCTCTCTTTCTTTCCTCTCTCTCTCCCACTCTTTCTTTTTTCCCTCTCCCCCTCTCCTCTCTCTCTTCCCCTCCCCCCCTCTCTCAAAAACCTTTCTCTGAAGTACAGCTGGGTAGAAGTACAGATAGTCCTCAACTTATGACCACAGCTGAGCCCAGCATTTCTGTTGCCAAGTGAGAAATTTGTTTAAAGAACTTTGCCCCATTTTGCAACCTTTCTTCCCGCCGTCGGTAAGGGAATCACTGCAGTTGTTAAGCGAATCAGCTTCCTCGTTGACTTTGCTGATCAGGTGGTCGCAAAAGGGGATTACGTGACCCCTGGGACACTGCGACCATCATAAATACGAGCCAGCTGCCAAACACCTGAATTCTGGTCGCGTGACCAAGAGGATGCTGCAGCGTGTGAGAAAAATAGCCACTTTTTTCAATGCCCTTGTAACTTCGAATGGTCACTAAATGAACTGCCGTAAGTGGAGGACTACCTGTATTATGCTTTGCCCTGCTCCTTTGTGGAATTGATTTTCACAAGATGGACATTCACTGGGATGGCTTAAAACAAATAATCAGTGATTTTTTGCTATAGCACAGGGGTCTCCAACCTTGGTCCCTTTAAGACTTGTAGATTTCAACTCCCAGAGTCCCTCAGCCAGCAAAGCTTTGCTGGCTGAGGAACTCTGGGAGTTGAAGTCCACAAGTCTTCAAGCAAAGCTGGCTGAGGAATTCTGGGAGTTGAAGTCTGGAGGTCTTAAAGCAAAGCTGGCTGAGGGACTCTGGGAGTTGAAGTCCACAAGTCTTCAAGCAAAGCTGGCTGAGGAATGCTGGGAGTTGAAGTCTGGAGGTCTTAAAGCAAAGCTGGCTGAGGAATTCTGGGAGTTGAAGTCTGGAGGTCTTAAAGCAAAGCTGGCTGAGGAATTCTGGGAGTTGAAGTCTGGAGGTCTTAAAGCAAAGCTGGCTGAGGAATTCTGGGAGTTGAAGTCTGGAGGTCTTAAGGCAAAGCTGGCTGAGGGACTCTGGGAGTTGAAGTCCACAAGTCTTAAAGGGACCAAGGTTGGAGACCCCTGCTATAGCAGACAATGATCGTGCCAAACATTTAATAAATGTAAATTGAAAGCTATTCTTGGGGGGGTGGGGGGTGTCTCCTTGGTGGTCTCTGAGCTGGGTGGTTTTCTATCAGACCTTTCATTACCCAACTAGGTGATGTCATCAGTGCTAGAAGAGGAGGAGGAGGGGAAGAGAACCCTGGAATCCTTGGTGCTGTCTGAGCTGGGTTCTTTTGTTCCAGACGTTTCATGATCCAACTAGGGAACATCATCAGTGCTAGAAGGAAGGAGGATGGGGGAGTGAAGGGAGGAGGGGAGAGAGAAAGGGAGAGAAATGGGGGAGGAGGAAGGAAGGAGAAAGAGGGAAAAGGAGAAGAATGGGGAGGAGGAATGAAGGAAAGAAGAAAGAGGGAAAAGGAGAGGAATGGGGAGGAGGAAGGAAGGAAGAAAGAAGGAATGGGGAGGAGGGATGAAGAAGAAAGGGGAAAAGAGAGGAATGGGGAGGAGGGAGGAAGGAAGGAAGAAAGAAGGAATGGGGAGGAGGAATGAAGGAAAGAAGAAAGAGGGGAAAGGAGAGGAATGGGGAGGAGGAAGGAAGGAAGAAAGAAAGAAGGAATGGGGAGGAGGGATGAAGGAAAGAAGAAAGGGGAAAAGAGAGGAATGGGAGGAGGAGGAAGGAAGGAAGAAAGAAGGAATGGGGAGGAGGAATGAAGGAAAGAAGAAAGAGGGAAAGGAGAGGAATGGGAGGAGGAAGGAAGAAAGAAAGAAAGAAGGAATGGGGAGGAGGGATGAAGGAAAGAAGAAAGGGGAAAAGAGAGGAATGGGGAGGAGGAAGGAAGGAAGGAAGAAAGAAGGAATGGGGAGGAGGAATGAAGGAAAGAAGAAAGAGGGGAAAGGAGAGGAATGGGGAGGAGGAAGGAAGGAAGAAAGAAAGAAGGAATGGGGAGGAGGGATGAAGGAAAGAAGAAAGGGAAAAGAGAGGAATGGGAGGAGGAGGAAGGAAGGAAGAAAGAAGGAATGGGGAGGAGGAATGAAGGAAAGAAGAAAGAGGGAAAGGAGAGGAATGGGGAGGAGGAAGGAAGGAAGAAAGAAGAAGGAATGGGAGGAGGAATGAAGGAAAGAAGAAAGAGGGAAAGGAGAGGAATGGGGAGGAGGAAGGAAGGAAGAAAGAAAGAAGGAATGGGGAGGAGGGATGAAGGAAAGAAGAAAGGGAAAAGAGAGGAATGGGGAGGAGGAGGAAGGAAGAAGAAAGAAGGAATGGGGAGGAGGAATGAAGGAAAGAAGAAAGAGGGAAAGGAGAGGAATGGGGAGGAGGAAGGAAGGAAGGAAGAAAGAAGGAATGGGAGGAGGAATGAAGGAAGAAAGAGGGAAAGGAGAGGAATGGGGAGGAGGAAGGAAGGAAGAAAGAAGGAATGGGAGGAGGGATGAAGGAAAGAAGAAAGGGAAAGGAGAGGAATGGGGAGGAGGGAGGAAGGAAGGAAGAAAGAAGGAATGGGGAGGAGGAAGGAAGAAAAGAAAGAGGGAAAAGGAGAGGAATGGGGAGAAGGAAGGAAAGAAGAAAGAGGGGAAAGGAGAGGGATGGGGAGGAGGAAGGAAGAAAAGAAAGAGGGAAAAGAGAAAAGGAGAGGAAGGTAGGAAGAGTAAAGGAAGAAAGGGAAAGAGGAATGGGGAAGGACGAGTGAAGGAAGGTGAATAGGAGAGAAGGAAAGTGAGAGGGAGAGGGAGGACTCTGGAGTCCTTGGTGATATTGGCTACACTTGCTTGCACTGAAGCTATTACCTAATTGGGTCGTAAAACGTCTGCAAGAAACCCAGCCAGCTCAGAGCGACCGGGGACCTCCGAGTTCAGTCCTGAGCTTCACATCTTCTGGTCTCTCAGAATATATATTTCTCACAACAGGGGTAAAAAAAAAAAGGATAGGGAAAAAGTAAATTCAGTTGAGCTGGCCACGTAAATGGCTTTCAACAAAGAGAAGCTTTTCGTTTAATCCTGCTTCCTTTGAAAAACCAATAGTAGTTTTTTTTTTTATTTAGGCTCAAAAGTAGTTAAAAAAAAGGAATGTAGATTCCCCCCCCCCTGTAGAGTGAATAATTGAATTGCTATAAACTTGTAGTAACTAAATCTGTCATGTCAAAAATTGTGTATGGTCTGCTTGGGCAGGTGAGGGGGGGTGGACTAGACCTACAACAGGGGTCTCCAACCTTGGCAACTAAGCTGGCTGGGGAATTCTGGGAGTTGAAGTCCTTCACGCTTAAAGTTGCCAAGGTTGGAGACCCCACAAGGTTTCTTCCAACTTTGTAAATGTCAGGCAAAAAATTGAGATTGCAAATTTAGCGTTTTGCTGCCTTCAATGTCTTTTCCCCCCTTGTTATCCTGCAGCCCTCTCTTCCCCCTTAGTTTTCCTTGTGTTCCATATTATAATAAATTCTAATACAATCTTAAAAAAAAGGAGAAATTCGTGGAAAACCAGTCTACTAAGGACTCCGGCTTGAGGGCCACGTGCTCCCCACATGGCAAGGCGCAAACACACACACACAAACAAACCTAGGAATTAAAAAAAAAAACAACCTACAAAAAGGGAAAAACAGTTAACGCATTCAAATTTTGCAAAAGGCTCTGCGGTGCTGCAACTTAAAAGAGAAGTTTAATAGAAGTTATTCCAAAGGCAACAATAAACCAACATTTAACCAAAACAGGTGGGGGAAAAAAAATAAACAACTACTGGAGTCCCTACTTATTTATTTTTCATTAAATCACAAAGTTGCTTTCAAAATCAAACCCAGCTTTTTTTTGGGGTGGGGAGGAACCATGAACCAGATCAACCCACCAACCCACCAACTCACCAACTCAACTGCTCAAAGACCCCAAAGGAACTCCAAGGGAAAAGGAAAGATGAAGGGCCCCTCTTGGCCCTTTTAAAGGACCTTCTACTGATTGGGAGAAACCAAACCTTTGTGGGGGGGGGAGCTTCACAAAACAGGAACTCTTAGCTGGGACCTGATCCTGCAAGGATTTCTGCAGGACGTCTCAGCTAGTTGCAGGCCCAGCTGTGGCATCTCCACAAGGAGAACTGGACATTGGACGGTGGGCTTCGGTTGCTGGTCCAGTGTTGGGTGACTCCCAAAAGCAGAAAAGGGGTATTTTATTTTTTTATTTTATTTTTATTTTGTCACAACATTATATACAAGCACATACATTGAACGGAAACAATAGGACAGGAACGGTAGGCACTTTTGTGCACTTATGCACGCCCCTTATAGTCCTTTTAGGAATGGGGTGAGGTCAATGGTAGACAGTTTTTGGTTAAAGCTTTTGGGATTTTGAGAAGAGACCACAGAGTCAGGTAGTGTGTTCCAAGCGTTAAATCTGTTGCAGAAGTCATATTTTCTGCAATCAAGATTGAAGCGGTTGACATTAAGTTTGAATCTATTGTTTGCTCTTGTATTATTGCGATTGAAGCTGAAGTAGTCTTCGACAGGAAGGACATTGCAATAGATGATTCTGTGTGTTAAACACAGGTCTTGTCGGAGTCGGCGGAGTTCTAAGTTTTCTAATCCCAGGATTTCAAGTTTTGTTGTTTACAGAGGAGTATTTACAGTATTACAGTATTGGTATCTCAACCTTGACAACTTAAAAGAGGGGTGGACTTCAACTCCCGGAATTCCCTAGTGGGCTTTGTTAAAAAAAAGAGCAAACCCCACTTCCTTCTAGCACTGATGATGTTCCCTAGTTGGGTCGTGAAACATCTGCAAGAAAACCACCAAGCTCAGAGAGCACCAAGGACCCCCACAGATGTCCTTCTCCTCTTCCTCTCCATAAGCCCTACTCCCTTCTAGTACTGAGGATGTTACTTAGTTGGGTCATGAAATGTGTGCAAGAAAACAGTCATCACCCTACTCCTCCACTCTGCAAACCCCACTCCCTACTAGCACTGATGATATAACCTAGTTTGATCGTGAAACGTCTGCAAGAAAACAACCCAGTTCAGGGAGCACTGAGGACCTCACATTCCTCTTCCTCCTCCTCTTCCTCCACAAACCCTTTGCTGGGTGGGGAATTCTGGGAGTTGAAGTTCACCCCTCTTCAAACTGCCAAAATTGAGATACACTGGTCTTAAAATTCAACCATTTGTGACTCAGACCCACTTTGTACGTCGGGGTGTGTGTAGATGCCCTTAACGTTGTGCTGGGGGATAGTTTGGTGGTGCGAAAGGGGTACATCCTCATTTCATTCATTTACGTGCATTTTTATAGCGCAGGGCTGAAGACTTTGCGTGAGTTCTAATGCCGTAAACGCAGAGGTCTTCAAACTCGGCCGCTTTAAGACTTGTGGACTTCAACTCCCACAATTCTCCAGCCAGCTTTACTACCGGTTCTATAGAACCGGACCGAACCGGGGGCAACCCGGTGTTTGTGTAGCAGGTGTATTTGTGCCATGGGTTCAAGAGGGCTTCCTGTTTAACTCTGGCTGACTCTGACTCTGGATGCTCAAAAGAACAAAGTAGACAACCCCAACCACACGATCAAAGCTTTGCCTTCTTGGTCAGGTGCATTGGGCGAGCGAAACACTTGAACCCAGAGCTTCCTGGTCCCAATCCCACCCTTAAATTTCCATTCCTTTGAGTCCACGCGATGGAGAGTCACCTGGTGGCCTCCTGCCTCTTCTCTTGAGGCCTTGGAAGCCTCTTAGCAGGGGGTTGGGCTAGAAGACCCCCAAGGTCCCCTCCAAGGCTTGTTGTTCTGTTAAGATGACACAGGAATGGTTCATTCTTGCTTCCAAGAAGCTCCGTCAGAAGTTTCTGTTTGGTAGACCGAACCAAATGTAACCACCACTTACTACAAAGATACTCACTCTGGCGTGGTTGAAGCTCTTTATTGTCAGATACAAACCCACCACATTTTTGGTATCATATTTGTTTGTTGGTTTATTTAATTCCTATTAGATTTATACCACATTTTTGGTATCATATTTGTTTGTTGGTTTATTTAATTCCTATTAGATTTATACCACATTTTTGGTATCATATTTGTTTGTTGGTTTATTTAATTCCTATTAGATTTATACCACATTTTTGGTATCATATTTGTTTGTTTGTTTATTTAATTCCTATTAGATTTATACCACATTTTTGGTATCATATTTGTTTGTTTGTTTATTTAATTCCTATTAGATTTATACCACATTTTTGGTATCATATTTGTTTGTTTGTTTATTTAATTCCTATTAGATTTATACGACCACCCACTAAGTCCCAGGGACTCTGGGCTGCTTAAAAAAAAATAAGAACCCAATATATAACAATAAAAACAATTACTCCCCCATTTATATGAAGGCTACATATTTGCTGCACTCTGGAAAAAGTGCAGAGAAGATAAAAAAAAAAGATGATTAAAGGCCTGGAGGATAAAACATACAAGAACAGTTGCAATAATTGGGTTCGGCTAGTCTAGTGAAAAGGATTAGGGGGGGACATGAAAGAAGTGTTCTAATATTTGAGGGGCTCCCCCAAAGAAGAGAGGGTCAACCTATTCTCCAAAGCACCTGAAGGCAGGACAAGAAGATGGAAGAAGGAACCTAGAAATAAGGAGAAATTTCCTGACAGGGAGAACAATTAATCAGTAGAATGACTTGTCTCTGGAGTTTTGGGTGCTGTAACTCTAATCCATCCATCCTTCCTTCCTTCCTTCCTTCCTTCCTTCCTTCCTTCCTTCCTTCCTTCCTTCCTTCCTTCCTAGTAACAACAGCCCTTAGACTTATATACCGCTTCACAGGGCTTTCCAACCATCTCTAAGCACTTTACAGAGTCAGCCTCTGTAAATCTGGGTCCTCATTTTACCGACCTCGGAAGGATGGAAGGCTGAGTCAGCCTGGAGCCTGGTAGGATTCGAACTCTTGGCTGGGGGCAGAATTAGCCTGCAATCAGGGGTGGGTTCTACTTACCTTTACCACCGGTTTGCAACGGGAGCGCACGCGCGCTTCTGCGCTTGTGCAGGTCACCCGTGAGGACGCCGTGGCAGGTGGGCGGAGCCTGCTGCCGGTTTTGCTACCGGTTCTGTAGAACGGGACCGAACTGGGAACAACCCACCACTGCTTGCAATGCTGCATCCTAACCTCTGCGCCACCATGTTTTTACGTGAATCCCTGGAGTTGCTGAGTTTAGTATCAGGCTTGTTAAGGGAACCTGATCTTCCTCGGAAACCCGCAACCATCACAAATACGAACCGGCTGCCAAGCGTCCGAATTTTGATCACCTGACCGGCTGCAAAAGTTGTGGGAAAACCGATCCTGCCACTTTTTTCAGTGCTCCGGGGACTTCGAATGGGCACTAAACGAACGGTTGTTAAATCGAGCACCGCCTGTATAGAACTGGATTGTGAAGAGAGAGAGAGAAAAGAAGAAGAAATGTTGACTTTGGGTTTTCTTGATTAGAACAGTGGTCACCAACTGTTGGTCCCCAAGAAAATGTTGGTGGTTCGCAGAAAAAATATTTGCATTTTTTATCTTGCACTAAATCACAGGTCCTCAAACTACGACCCCTGGAACGGATACGTGCAATGAACGGTTGTGTTGCTGCAGAGAGTCTCCCCCTTTAGGGTCTTTTTGTGTGGGTCGGAGGGGGGCAGAAATTCCAATTTGGGGTCTGCTTCAGCCTCCTGGTGTGGGGCTTTGGGTGAAGGCTAGAGGGAAGAGCCACTGGTGGCGAAGAGCTGGAGGGCCTTGTTCCAGTGGGACTGCATCATGGCCTGGAATTGGCTGACCATCTCAGCCCGCTGAGCCTCCAGGCGCTAGTATCTGGCTTTGCACTCCCACAGGTCTTCCCTCTGCTTGGAAAGCCTATGCTCCTAGTCCTCAGTGAGGTGCTTCTGCTGAGCCTCCTTCTGGGTCAGATCCAATTTGAACTGAGCTGTTTGGCCAACTCTTTCTCGTGGTGGCTGCTTAGCTCCAACAACTGCTTCCTGTGGGGGCCCTAAGGAGCCCGGGCGGGGAGGCGAGGAGTGGGTGGCAGGGGAGGGGTGAGTAGAGGCGCCATGCCCACCCAGTTACATGACCACCTAGCCACACCCACCCAGCCGGTCATTAGGCAGATCGTATTAGTGGTCCTTGGGGTTTAAAATTATGAATTTAGTGGTCCCTGAGGTCCGAAAGGTTGGGGACCCCTGGATTAGAAAGATTTGGTGTTATAGGAATGGCTAGTTATATACCACATTTCCCCAAAAATAAGACCCTGCCTTATATTTTTTCGAACCCTGAAATAAGCGCTTGGCCTTATCGCCATGCGCTCAAAAGCCTGATTGGGGTTATTATCAGGGGACGTCTTATTTTGGGGGGGAAACAGGGTAGTAATGTGTAAAAGCAAAAAGCCGAAGTTGGAGTGTGTTTATCTTGTACTGTGCTAAGAAGAGCTGGAAGTCAATGCCTCCCCTTCCTTCCTTGGGGTTGGACTAGATGCCCTAACAAGGTCCCTTCCAACTCTGTTAATTTGTAATCTTTCTTCCTTTTTTCTTTCTGCTTGTATCTCACACCCCTTTCCCTCCTTCCCTTAATTTCCTATTTTTTTCCTTCTCTTCTTTGTACTTTATATCAGGGGTCCCTTTAAGACTTGTGGACTTCAACTCCCAGAGTTCCTCAGCCAGCTTTGCTGGGTGGAGGGGTTTTTTTCTCGGTTTGCAAATGTTTTCCACCTCAACGAAAGCAGGGAGGGGGAAAAAACCCCCCCACATTTTAGCAGCCGGGCATCAGAGGTCCAAGATCAAAGCTGAGCCAAACGCTCACTGGCACTCTGCCAACTGCTAGAGGGGCAGCCCCCCCACCTCCACCCCCTGGGGAAAAAATATTAGTGAGAAACCTTTGCGAGGGACTGTTGGGTGTGAAGAGGTGTGAAGTGATGCCTGAGAAACACTTTGAGTGCCAAGAGCCAGATGCACAATCAATTTTTTGCAAGGGATGTGATGCACTAGAAATGTCTATTTTCCTTTGTTTATTGCTGCGATTCAGACTTCCTTCCAAGCGTGTAATAATAATAATAATAATAATAATAATAATAATAATAATAATAATAATAATAATAATAATAATAATAATAATAATATCAGAGTTGGAAGGGACCTTGGAGGTCTTCTAGTCCAACCCCCTGCCCAGGCAGGAAACCCTGCACCATTTCAGACAAATGGCTATCCAACATTTCCTTAAAAATTTCCAGTGTTGGAGCATTCACAACTTCTGCAGGCAAGTCGTTCCACTTATTAATTGTTCTAACTGTCAGGAAATTTCTCCTTAGTTCTAAGTTGCTTCTCTCCTTGATTAGTTTCCACCCATTGCTTCTTGTCCTGCCTTCAGGTGCTTTGGAGAATAGTTTGACTCCCTCTTCTTTGGGGCAACCCCTGAAATATTGGAAGACTGCTATCATGTCTCCCCTAGTCCTTCTTTTCATTAAACTAGGCATACCGAGTTCCTGCAACCGTTCTTCATATGTTTTAGCCTCCAGTCCCATAATCATCTTCGTTGCTCTTCTCTGCACTCTTTCTAGAGTCTCAACATCCTTTTTATATCGTGGCGACCAAAACTGAATGCAATATTCCAAGTGTGGCCTTACCAAGGCATTATAAAGTGGTATGAACACTTCACGTGTTCTTGATTCTATCCCTCTGTTTATGCAGCCCAGAATTGTGTTGGCTTTTTTAACAGCTGCTGCACACTGCTGGCTCATATCTAAATGGTTATCCACTAGGACTCCAAGTGTTTGCAGAAAGCTTTTTCGTATTCTACCTGCCTCTTACACATTTGGTAGCCGATGAAATGGAGAAGACCCTTAAGCATTGGCCATCATCTCTGAGCTTTGTGGAGATGAATAACAGGAGTTGGAAGGGACCCTGGAGGTCTTCTATTCCAACCCCCTGCTCAAGCAGGAAAACCTATGCCATTTTAGACAAACAGCTGTCCAATCTCTCATTACAAACCTCCAGTGAGGAAGCACTTACAACTTCTGGTGTTAAATTTATGTTTTACCGACAAAGTATGCTCCATCCCATAATTGGGTAGACCACGTTGCCCTGATAAGACTGGTCCCATGAAAAAAAAACCCAACACACAACTTCTGGTGGCAAGCCGTTCCACTGGTTGATTGTCCTCACTGTCAGGAAATTCCTCCTTAATTCTAGGTTGCTTCTCTCCTTGCTTGGTTTTCATTGGTTGCTTCTTGTCCTGCCTTCAGGGGCTTTGAAGAATAGGTGGACCCCCACTCTTCTTTGGGGCAGCCCCTCAAATATTGGAAGACTGCCATCATGTCGTTCTTAGTCCTTTTTTCATTAAAATAGACACACCCGATCCCTACAACCATTCTTCATATGTTTTAGCCTTTGGTCGTTTAATCAGAATACAGAATCCCAGAGTTGGAAGGGATCTCAGAGCTCTTCTAGTCCAACCCCCGTGCTCAAGGAGGAAACCCTGTCATTTCAGACAGACAAATAGCTGTCTAGCCTCTTCTTAAAAAACCTCCAGTGATGCAGCACCGGCAACTTCTGGAGGCAAGTAGTTCCATGGGTTAATTGTTCTGTCAGGAAATTTGCTAATAAGCCTGGTTTCACCTTTGAGAGCTTTTGTCTTTGCGGGTCTAGTGAGAGTCGGAGGGCTCGGCGCCATGTCCTGGCTCCCCATCTGCCTCCTCCCCCCATCGCAAGGAAGAACAAAGACTTGAATCTGGGGCCGAAGGGAGACCTGCTTCTCAGCTCCCACCGGCCTTCTCCTCGTTCCGATGTCCAACGACAATCCGTTTCCAAAGCCACAAAGGCAAAAGTCCAGCAATGAGACAGAGGTGTAGCAGCATCCATATCTTCTCCTCCGCTACCGCCACAACACGACTTTCCGACACCGCCCCGCGCTCCCTATGTGTACTCCAGAGGGACTCCACGCCACAGCGTTGACAGAAAACCTGGAGAGAGAGACACAGAGAGAGAGAAACACCATTTTTGAGGGAGCCCCCCCCCAATGGAATAAGACCTACAGGGAGGCAGGAAGGATGGAGGGCTCCCTTTTTGGGGTCTTCCTTGTTTTTTTCCCCTGATCTGCTGGGAGCGAGATTTGAACTTGCCACCTTGGCGGCTTCGTTTCCAATGGACCCTGCCGGAGGGGGGTGGAAACAAAATATTCCTCACCGGTGGACTCCTTCCAAGCGGTTTTCCAATTTCCCCGTTGCCATGTTCCAGAGAAAGAGGGTCCCGTTTGAAGAGCCAGCCAAGGCGTAGCGTTTATCCGGGCTGCCGGTTTCAGAAATTCCGAATAAAAAAACGAACGTCAAGAAATCGGAAAAGAGGGAAAAGAAGCGGAGAAACAAGAGACTCACGAAAAACGATCCTATTCCGATGGCTTTTTAGGGAAAGAAATACAGGTGTGAGTAGCCCTCCCTGACAACGGTTCATTTAGTCACAATGGAACTGGAAAAAAAAATGACTTATGACCATCTTTCACACTTACCGACCGCTGCAGCATCCCCAGGGACATGGGATCAAAATTGGGATGTTTTGACAACTTAGCAACAGAAATTTGGGGCTCAATTGTGATTGTAAGTCAAGGACTAGCTGTATACCCCTCTCCACCTTCTGACTGACTCTGGGCTCCCAATCCAAACTTAAAACAACATTTAACATTTATAGAACTTACCACTAGCCCTTAGACTTATATGCCTCTTCACGGGGCTTTCCAGCCCCTCCCTAAGCGGTTTACAGAGTCAGCCTCTTGCCCCCAACAATCTGGGCCCTCATTTTACCCACCTCGGAAGGATGGAAGGCTGAGTCAACCTGGAACCAGTCAGAATCGAACTGCTGGCAATTGGCAGAGTTAAAATGCGACACTGCATTTTAACCACTGCACCAAATAAAGGATGTGTCCTTCCTTCCTTCCTTCCTTCTCACCCTTCCTTCCTTTCCTTTCCCTCCTCCTTCCTTCTCTCCCTACCTCTTCCTTCCTTCCCTCCCCTTCCTTCTTTCCTTCTTTTCTTCCCTCATTCCCTCCCCCTTCCTTTTTTCCTTCCTTTCCTCCTCCTTCCTTCCTTCTCTCCCTACCTCCTCCCCTTCCTTCTCTCCCTCCCATTTCTTCCTTTCTTCCTTCCATCCTTCCTTCTCTCCCTACCCCCTCTCCTTCCTTCCTTCCTTCCTTCCTTCCCTCCTCCTTCCTTCCTTCCTTCCCTCCCTACCTTATCTTCCTTCCTTCTCTCCCTCCCCTTCCTTTCTTCCATCCAACCATCCATCCTTCCTTCCTTCCTTCCTTCCTTTCTTCCTTCCTTCCCAATAGCAATAGCAGTTAGACTTATATATTTTTTTTATTTTTTATTTTATTTTATTTAAATTTTTATACCGCCCTTCTCCCGAAGGACTCAGGGCGGTGTACAGCCAAAGATAAAAACAGCAAGTATACAAAGTTAAAATATCAATTTAAAATACCTATTCCATAATGGCCGAATTAAAACCGTCAAATTGACCTAACCTAAAATACCCCATATAAAATTACAAAGAATTAAAACTTTAAAATTTAGAATTTAAAAAATCAGTCCAATCCCGCTTGAATAAATAAATGAGTTTTTAATTCCCGGCGAAAGGCCCGAAGGTCCTTATATACCGCTTCACCGTGCTTTCCAGCCTTCTCTAAGCGGTTTACAGAATTAGCCTCTTGCCCCCAACAATCCGGGTCCTCATTTACTGACCATGGAAGGACGGAAGGCTGAGTCAACTTTGAGCCGGTCAAAATCGAACTCTAGACTGTGGGCAGAATTCGCCTGCAATGCTGCATTCTGACCACTGTGTCATCACGGCTCTTAACCTGTCAAAACCTGAACCTCTCTATTTATTGAAAGCATTTATCAACGTTCCTTCTTCATGTTGTGTCCCAATTACAGGGCAAACATTCGCATACTTAAATAGGTGAGTTACACAACACTTTCCCTAAGTGTGAAAACGATGCCCAAAGGTATGGAAACCATGGCAGGGTTAAAAGAGGCCCTAAAGCAGAGGTCTGCAAACTTGGCTCATTTAAGACTTGTGGACTTCAACTCCTAGAACAAAGCTGGCTGAGGAATTCTGGGAGTTGAAGTCCACAAGTCTTAAAAGAGCCAAGTTTCCAGTCCCCCTGCCCTAAAGGAAGAGACTCATTGTCCAAAATCCCAAAGATTGTGCGCCATCCCTGAATTGGCAAGGACTCACCTGAACACAGCCTTGGTCCCGTCAGACCCACATTTGAATCCCTCCGCTCTTTCCAAAAAAATAAAGAAGATTATAGTGAGATGAAAATAAAATCTTGGTAGCTCAGGGTTGAACCGCTGGGTCCTTGGTGCTCTCTGAGCTGGGTTGTTTTCTTGCAGATGTTTCATGACCCGACTAGGGAACATCATCAGTGCTAGAAGGAAGGGAGGGTTGGAGGAGGAGGAGGACAACAACTGCAGGGTCCTTGGTGCTCTCTGAGTTGGGCTGTTTTCTTGCAGATGTTTCATGACCCAACTAGGGAACATCATCAGTTCAAAGAAGTGTAGAATTTGCCCCTTGCACTGATAAAGTTCCCTAGCTGGGTAAGCAAATGTCTGCAACAAAACAACCCAGCAAAGAAAGCACCAGTCCTCCTCTCTGCAAAACCCCCCTCCCTTCCAGCACTGATGACGTTCCCTAGCTGGGTCATGAAACGTCTGCGGGACAAGAACCCAGCCCAGAGATCATCAAGGACCGCACACCGGGGCGGTCCCACCTCCAGTTCCCCGCTCCTCACCTGAATACCTGCTGGACGGTGTGCATCCTGAGGTCGATGACCTTGAGAGCGTTGTCCTGAGAGCAACTCAGCAGGTGAAGCTGATCGGGGCTGAGATTGAGCGAGGTCACCTTGCCTCCCACGGGGATCATCTGGGTGCAGTGAGGGTCCCTGGGGGAGAGAGCAGAGAGGGAGGGGCTTACCGTAAGAAAAAAAAAATCAGCTAAAGGCAACCGTAAAACTAAATTTCAAACCCAACAGTTATTTTAACCTTGCGAATAAAACAAATAAAACAAAAATATATATTTAAAAATCGACAGGAGTTGCTGATTCAGTTCTACAGAGGAATTATTGAGTCTGTCATTTGCATCTCTATAACTGTCTGGTTCGGTTCTGCAACCCAACAAGAAAAACACAAGACTTCAGAGGATAATTAGAACTGCAGAAAAAATAATTGCTACCAACCTGCCTTCCATTGAGGACCTGTATACTGCACGAATCAAGAAGAGGGCCGTGAAAATATTTGCAGACCCCTCGCATCCTGGACATAAACTGTTCCAACTCCTACCCTCAAAACGACGCTATAGAGCACTGCACACCAGAACAACTAGACACAAGAACAGTTTTTTTCCCCAAAGGCCATCACTCTGCTAAACAAATAATTCCCTCAACACTGTCAGACTATTTACTGAATCTGCACTATTATTAATCTTCTCATCGTTCCCATCACCCATCTCTTTCCAGTTATGACTGTATGACTAACTTTGTTGCTGGCAATCCTTTATGATTTATATGGATATATTGACCATCAATTGTGTTGTAAATGTTGTACCTTGATGAAGGTATCTTTTCTTTTATGTAGACTGAGAGCATCTGCACCAAGACAAATTCCTTGTGTGTCCAATCACATTTGGCCAATAAAAAAAAATTCTATTCTATTCTCACCTGCTGTCCCAGAAACGGATCATCCTGTCGTGGTGGCCACTCACAATGACATTGTTGCAACACACAACGTCGTTGCAGTAAGAGAAGGCCTCGATGGTCCTGGAACCTGCCAGGATGGGGAGCGGTCAATGATTGGGGGGGGGGCTCAACCATGGTGGGGTGGGTGGGTTCCAACCCTGCTGCTCCCCAAAAGGTTCTCGGCCACTTACATGCCCCTTTGACCAAGTCCCATTCCTTCACGGTCCGGTCTCGGCTGCCCGTCACCGCCTGCTGCCAGGTGGACCTGAACTTAGCAGCTGTCACTTTGTTTGTGTGTCCTGTGAGAATTTCCTAGACGAGGAGAAACGGAGGAAAGAAGAAATGGACGGTAGAGGTCTACTGAAGAGGCAAAAGAAAAATGCAGAAAGGTTCAGAAACCCAAACGGGCTACCTAAAGCTCCAGGAACCTTCAAAACAATCAGTTAATCACTCAAAGGAGGGTTGCATCCCATCTCATCCATCTGATAGACAGATAGATAGATATAGATGGATGGATGGATGGATAAGATAGATAGATAGATAGATAGATAGATAGATAGATAGATAGGGATGGATGGATGGATGGATGGATGGATAAGATAGATAGATATAAATAGATGGATGGATGGATAGACAGATAAATAGATGAATAGATAAGATGGATGGATGGATGGGTGGATGGACAGATAAGATAGATAAATAAATAGATAGATAGATAGATAGATAGATAGATAGATAGATAGATAGATAGAGATGGATGGATGGATGATAGATATGGATGGATGGATGGATGGATAAGATAGCTAGATATAGATGGATGGATGGATGGATGGATGGACAGATAAAATAGATAAATAGATGGATAGATGGATGGATGGATAGATAAATAGATGGATAAATAAGATAGATAGATGGGTGAATGGACAAATAAGATAGATAGATAGATAGATAGACAGACAGACAGACAGACAGACAGACAGACAGACAGATAGATAGATAGATAGAGATGGATGGATGATAGATATGGATGGATGGATGGATGGATGGATAAGATAGCTAGATATAGATGGATGGATGGATAAGATAGCTAGATATAGCTAGATGAATGGATGGATGAATGGATGGATGGATGGACAGATAAAATAGATAAATAGATGGATAGATGGATGGATGGATGGATGGATGGATAGATAAATAGATGGATAAATAAGATAGATAGATGGATGGGTGAATGGACAAATAAGATAGATAGATAGACAGACAGACAGACAGACAGATAGATAGATATGGATGGATGGATGTATAAGAGATAGGTATAGATGGATGGATGGATGGATGGATGGATAAGATAGATAGATATAGATGGATGGATGGATGGATGGATAGACAGATAGATAAATAGATGGATAGATAACATAGATGGATAGATAGATAGATAAGAGATAAATGGATGGATAGATAGATAGGAAGTGGAGGATTGACGAGGAGAAGATAGATACAGAAAAGGAGAAGAAAAAGAAGAGAAGGAGACAAATGAGGAGCAGAAAAAGGAAAGAGAAGAAAGAGATGGAGGATGGGAGCTAGTTAAGGAGAAGAAGATTAGAAGAAGAGTAGTAAGAGAAGGAGGAGAAGAGGAAAGGAGCAAAGAGAAAAGAGGAAACGAGAGAAGGTGGAGGAGATACCACAAAACTTCCCTGATTTTGCTATTATGGTCCATAAAATCATAAAAGTGAAATCAACAGAGTTGATTTCCTGGTCAGGTCTACCTGGTGGGGCTGACCATGGGGTAGGATGAAGACAATCAAACCTTCAAGCTTCTGCCAGTGTCACCTGTCTCCCTAAAACGTAGTCCTTGCCTTCTTCTGAACACACATACACACACATACAGTCCTGCTATGGCCCCCTATGGAGCTCTGACACCCAACCTCCTCTGAACAGAATTTAGCCAGTGAGGAGTAGGGGGTTCTCCCCACAC
This sequence comes from Ahaetulla prasina, assembly GCF_028640845.1. Classification (NCBI taxonomy): domain Eukaryota; kingdom Metazoa; phylum Chordata; class Lepidosauria; order Squamata; family Colubridae; genus Ahaetulla; species Ahaetulla prasina. Next base: position 2,477,406 of record NC_080543.1, on the reverse strand, counting down.
CACCCAGCCAAAAACCCCCCACCCCAGATGGACTCACCTTAAGCCTGCTGTCCCCCACCTTCCACAACTGGGCAGCGTTGTCGTACGTGGCGGCTAAGACGCAACCCCCCTAAACAAGGAGAAGGGTTGGAGAAAGAAACAGCGATGTTAGGGGCGTTAAGGGAGAACCCCCAGCGATGGGGCAGAAGGCGACGGAAGTTCTCCTTGGAAGCTTTTTCTCTCTCCGGTTAAAACTATTCCTCCTAAGGACTTCCTCCTTTGGAAGCCAAAGGACCATCTCCACACTGCATGTTCCTCAGGGTTCCTTGAGTTCTTCAAGGGCTAAGCAGATCAATAATTGCTGGGTGACTTTGGGCCAATCACCAGGAGACCTGGGAATTCTAGTCCATAGCTATGAAAGCCGGCTGGGTGACTTTGGGCCAATCACCAGGAGACCTGGGAATTCTAGTCCATAGCTATGAAAGCCGGCTGGGTGACTTTGGGCCAATCACCAGGAGACCTGGGAATTCTAGTCCATTTTGGGCCAATCACCAGGAGACCTGGGAATTCTGGTCCATTTTGGGCCAATCACCAGGAGACCTGGGAATTCTAGTCCATAGCTATGAAAGCCGGCTGGGTGACTTTGGGCCAATCACCAGGAGACCTGGGAATTCTAGTCCATTTTGGGCCAATCACCAGGAGACCTGGGAATTCTGGTCCATTTTGGGCCAATCACCAGGAGACCTGGGAATTCTAGTCCATAGCTATGAAAGCCGGATGGGTGATTTTGGCCCAATCACCAGGAGACCTGGGAATTCTAGTCCATAGCTATGAAAGCCGGCTGGGTGACTTTGGGCCAATCACCAGGAGACCTGGGAATTCTAGTCCATTTTGGGCCAATCACCAGGAGACCTGGCAATTCTAATCCATTTTGGGCCAATCACCAGGAGACCTGGGAATTCTAGTCCATAGCTATGAAAGCCGGATGGATGATTTTGGGCCAATCACCAGGAGACCTGGGAATTCTAGTCCATTTTGGGCCAATCACCAGGAGACCTGGCAATTCTAATCCATTTTGGGCCAATCACCAGGAGACCTGGGAATTCTAGTCCATAGCTATGAAAGCCGGATGGGTGATTTTGGGCCAATCACCAGGAGACCTGGGAATTCTAGTCCATAGCTATGAAAGCCGGCTGGGTGACTTTGGGCCAATCACCAGGAGATGGTGAGTTTTAGTCCCACCTTAGGCAGGAAAGCCAGCTGGGTGACATGGACGAGTCTTTCAGCTGAACCCACCTCACAGGGTTGTTGTTGTGGGGGAAAATAGGAGGAGAAGGGAATATTTGGTATGCTTACCATTTTAAGTTGTTTATCAAAACAAAAGGGGTGGGATTAAAAAAATTGAACATAAAAAAATCAGCAATGCGAGCAAATTATTTACTAGTGCAGTAAACAGTTATATATTTCCCAAATGTTGTTTTGATGGAATTGTGCTTTTGGCTGAAGTTTTCACAAGCAGTTTTGTCTGCCCTCTGCTGTACGTAAATGGAAAAAACTCTTTCGAACACATTTTTAAATTTTGTGTTGTTTCTCAAATTTATTTGCTGCCCATCTCGTGGTTCAGTGACTCTGAGTGGCTGGAGACATTGTCCATTTGCCAGTGAGAACACATGGATCAAACTTTGTGCTGTAAGACTTCCTTCTCTTTCTTTCTTTCTTTCTTTCTTTCTTTCTTTTCTTCCTTCCTTCCTTCCTTCCTCTTCCTTTTCTTTCTTTCTTTTTCTTTCTTTATCTTTTCTTCCTTCCTTCCTTCCTTCCTTCCTCTTCCTTCCTTCCTTTCTTTCTTTCTCTCTCTCTTCCTTCGCTTCTTTTTCTTTCTTTTTCTTTCTTCCTTCCTTCCTTCCTTCCTCTTCTTTCTTTCTTTCTCTCTCTCTCTTCCTTCCTTCCTCTTCTTCCTTCCTTCCTTCCTTCCTCTCTCTCCTTCCTTCCTTTCCTTCCTTCCTTCCTTTCTCTCTCTCTTTCTCTCTCTCTCTCTCTTCCTTCCTTCCTTCCTTCTTTTCTCTCTCTTTTTCTTTCTTTCTTTCTTTCCTTTCTCTTTGTCTGTCTGACGTTCCCTGCTGAATCCCCATGGGGGAATTTCCAAAACATTTAAGACATTTAAAGTATTTTAATAAGCCATTTAAAGGACTATCTCTACTGCTAAAACATCCGCAGCCCGTTTAAAACAAGAAGCCTCTTAAAAAAACACACAAAATTCAAAGTCCTCCCCCACAAAAAACCCCAGAGGTCAAGTTAGTTTTCACAGAGTCGGAGGAAAACAACCTGACATCAGTGAGGGAAGGGAGCTGGTCTCCTCCGAGCTCAAATACAAAACGTTGTCCAGCTTGTTGCAGGTAGTCCTTGACGTAAGACCGTAATAGAGCTTATGTCCTAGTGGTCCTAAAATGGCTTGGCCACGGGACTGACCCGATTTCACAACCTTTTTTTGCAGCGGTCTCTAACTGAACGCCATGGTTCGTTAAGCGAAACAATGGTTTCCTTTAAGTGAATCACCGCAGTTGTTAAGTAAGCAACAGGGTTGTTAAGTGAATTTTGGCTTTGCTCCGTTGACTTTGCTGGTCAGAAGGGAATTCCTTGACCCTGGGGTGCCGCAACGGTCGTAAGTACGAACTAGTTATGTCCGAATTTTGATCACGTAACCATTGGGAAGCTACAACTGTTATAAGTGTGAAAAAACGGACATAAGTTACTTTTCTCAGTGCCGTTGTGGCTTTGAACGGTCACTAAACGAATGGTTGTAAGTCAAGGACCACCTGCACTCAGCTCCCTTCTCCTGACATCACCTGCAGAGATCCAGAACAGTTTTCCTACAGGCTCACCGAGGGATCAAACGCAAGGCTGGTGATGCTGCCACTCGATCCGTCGAAGGTTTCCTTCTTCTCCAGGCAACCTGAAAACAGCCACAAAGCTCAAAAACCAGAGGTGTCCGGGGGGGGGGGTGCCAACATCTGCAAGGAGGCAGGGACAGTGTCTCCATCGAAGCCCCCTCCCCTTTTACACCTCAATAGAAGCATGTGATGAGGCTGAGGTGAAGGGAACTGAGGCTGAGGGAACAGGAGGAGCCTGTTCCTAATGCACGCATGAGAAGAGCTGCCAGAAGGCAAGAGCAGCTGAAGCAAAAAGGACGACTTGGGAGTAAGGCCAGGAGACGATTGGCCCCTCCCATAAGGCTTAAAAGACCAGCAACAGCGTTTGGGCTCTTTGCCAGAAAACAACCTTGGTAGCTTCGTCTTCTGCTTCCTCTTGCCTTTATTTTTGTGACTTCTGAACGTTTGCCAAGAAAGGCCTTTGGCAGTTTGCCTAATTGGACCAAGATTTGCGATAGGACTGAAAAATTTGTGTTTGGGAGGAATTTGCTTTAATTTGAGTCGAACGACCCTGGGAATGAAGTAATTCTCAGCTGTTCGAATAAAGTTGGTTTTTTTTTTTTTCACGGACTGCGTTTCCTGCTACCTACCTGGGCCTGGGTCACCACAGGGCAGTACACGAGCCGTGGTGGCGCAGCGGTTAAAATGGAGCAGTACAGGCTACTTCTGTTGACTGCCGGCTGCCAGGAGTTCGATCCTGACCGGCTCAAGGTTGACTCAGCCTTCCATCCTTCCGAGGTCGGTAAAATGAGGACCCAGATTGTTGGGAACAAATTGCTTAGATAGTGCTCTACAGCAGGGGTCTCCAACCTTGGTAACTTTAAGCCTGGAGGACTTCAACTCCCAGAATTCCCCACTTCCTCGATAAGCTTTATTCAGCCGAATAAAGAACGGGTCCCACAAACCCTGAACACATTTCGACACTTGTGTATTTCTATGTGTGCTACACTGTCCACTTCTCCATCCAGAAGGTCTGGCACACCCGTTGTGAAACGAAGCTGGCTTCCCCATTGATTTTTTTTGGGGGGTCAGAAAGAGGGGATCACGTCGCCCCGGGACACTGAAACCATCATAAATAATCATCTGAATTTTGATCACTGGGAAGTTGCAACAGTCGTAAGTATAAAAATGGCCATAAGTCACTTTTTTTCAGTGCAGCTAAAACTCGGAAAGGTCACTTAGTGAACTGTTGTAACTTGAGGACTAAGAGCTCTCCATATGGGGACCGTGGTGCTCTCCGAACTTGATGGGTTGTCTTGCAGACGTTTTATTACCGAACTAGGGAACATTATCAGTGCAACAGTGCCAACAGTGATGATGTTCCTTTGTTGGGTCGTGAAACATCAAATTTCTAGGTTCTACCATATCGCAAGATCTAAAATGGACAGCTAACATCGAAAATGTCATTAAAAAAGGACAACAAAGAATGTTCTTTCTGCGCCAACTCAGGAAGCTCAAACTGCCCAAGGAGCTGCTGATCCAATTCTACAGAGGAATTATTGAGTCTGTCATTTGCACCTCTATAGCTGTCTGGTTCGGTTCTGCAACCCAACAAGAAAAACACAGACTTCAGAGGATAATTAGAACTGCAGAAAAAATAATTGCTACCAACCTGCCTTCCATTGAGGACCTGTATACTGCACGAATCAAGAAGAGGGCCGTGAAAATATTTACAGACGCCTCGCATCCTGGATATAAACTGTTTCAACTCCTACCCTCAAAACGACGCTATAGAGCACTGCACACCAGAACAACTAGACACAAGAACAGTTTTTTCCCGAAGGCCATCACTCTGCTAAACAAATAATTCCATCAACACTGTCAAACTATTTACTGAATCTGCACTACTATTAATTTTTTCATAGTTCCCATCACCAATCTCTTTCTACCTATGACTGTATGACTATAACTTTGTTGCTTGTATCCTTACGATTTATATTGATATTGTTTCCTGATTGCTTATTTGTACTCTTTGACTATCATTAAGTGTTGTAAGTGTTGTACCTTGATGAAGGTGTCTTTTATGTACAATGAGAGCATCTGCACCAAGACAAATTCCTTGTGTGTCCAGTCACACTTGGCCAATAAAAAATTCTATTCTATTCTATTCTATTCATGTCTGCAAGAAAACAACCAAGCTCAGAGAGCACCTAGGACCCCATAGTCGCCATCCTTCTTCTTCTTCCTCCTCCTCCTTTCTCCAAACCCCCTTATTCTAGCACTGATGATGTTACCTAGCTGGGTCATGAAACGTCTGCAAGAAAACAACTAATCTCAGATAGCACCAAGGATTCTACAGTTCTCCTCCTCCTCCTCCTCCTCTCCCTCCTTCTTTTTCCTCCGCTGCAAACCGCCCTCCCTTCAAAAACTGATGATGTTCCCTAATTGGGTCGTGAAATGTCTTCAAGAAAACAAGTAAGCTCAGAGAACACCAGAGACCCTATAATTCTCCTCCCTTCTAGCACTGATAATAATTCCTAGCTGGGTCATGAAACGTCTGCAAGAAAACCACCCAGCTCAGAGAGCACCAAGGACCCCATAGTTGTCTTCCTCCTCCTCCTCCTCCTCCTCCTCTCCCTCCTTCTTTTTCCTCCGCTGCAAACCGCCCTCCCTTCAAAAACTGATGATGTTCCCTAATTGGGTCGTGAAATGTCTTCAAGAAAACAAGTAAGCTCAGAGAACACCAGAGACCCTATAATTCTCCTCCCTTCTAGCACTGATAATAATTCCTAGCTGGGTCATGAAACGTCTGCAAGAAAACCACCCAGCTCAGAGAGCACCAAGGACCACACAGTCCTTCCTCCTCCTTCCTCCTGCTCCCTCCTCCCTCTCTTCCAGCCATGAAGATGTTCCCTAGTTGGGTCCTGAAACGTCTGCAAGAAAACCACCAAGCTCAGAGAGCACCAAGGACCCCATAGTCCTCCTCCTCCTCCTCCTCTTCTTCCTCCTCCTCTCCCTGCTCCTCCACAAACCCTATCCACTTCTAGCACTGATGGTGTTGCCCAGTTGGGTCATGAAACGTCTGCGAGAAAACCACCAAGCTCAGAGAGCACCAAAGGACCGCACAGTTGAACCTTGAGCGACAAATACTCCCTTATTTTTATTTTTTTTTGTTTACATTTATACCCCGCCCTTCTCCGAAGACTCAGGGCGGCTTACAATGTATAAGGCAATAGTCTCATTCTATTTGTATATTTTTACAAAGTCAACTTATTGCCCCCCCAACAATCTGGGTCCTCATTTTACCTACCTTATAAAGGATGGAAGGCTGAGTCAACCTTGGGCCTGGTGGGGCTTGAACCTGCAGTAATTGCAGGCTTTGTGTTCTTAATAACAGGCTTTACCAGCCTGAGCTATTCTGGCCCTTATGTCAGCTCTGGCCATGTTGGCTTGTTCCTGACCCATGTTTGAACTGGCACATCTCTTCAGAAGAGACATGTGATGCCTTTGGTCATCCACTTACCTCCAGCCACAGTCCAAAGCTTAATCAGCCTGTCCGCGCCACCCGTGGCTAGCAGGCCTGAGTCCGGACTGAAGGTGACCGCGTGGATCTCCGAGAGGTGGCCTTCCTGGAAAAGGGAGCAGATAAGGAAAAAAGTAGAGGGAGTCGGGCTGTTCTCCAAAGCACCTGAGGGTAGAACAAGAAGCAATGGGTGGAAACTGATCAAGGAGAGAAGCAACTTAGAACTAAGGAGAAATTTCCTGACAGTTAGAACAATTAATAAGTGGAACAACTTGCCTGCAGAAGTTGTGAATGCTCCAACACTGGAAATTTTTAAGAAAATGTTGGATAACCATCTGTCTGAGATGGTGTAGGGTTTCCTGCCTGGGCAGGGGGTTGGACTAGAAGACCTCCAAGGTCCCTTCCAACTCTGTTGTTATATTATATTATTAAGGAATGGGTTCAAAATGAGACGGTCGACTTGACTCTGGGCCCTTGAGGTGGGATTCAACATTGTCCTCCACTTACGACCATCATCGAGCCTGCCTGTTTGGTTTTAAGTCACGGCAGCCGTAAAGCTCTTTTCACCCTCTTTTTTTGGGGAAAAAAGGTGCATCTTGTACTCTGAAAAATACGGTAGTTCTTATTAAGTGAATGTGACGGTTGTTACGCCAAACCATTGTTTGCCACGGGGCTTTTCTGGTCAGAAATGGGAAGTAAACGCCGGTTGTAAGTGCAGGAACGGGTCGTGTCCCCTTTTTTTTCAGTATTGCTGTAACTATGAGCTGTCACTAAACATCACGACTTCTGTATCTCAAGATACAGAAAGATCTTGACAGACTTGAACATTGGGCGCTATCTAGCAAAATGAAATTCAACAGTGAAAAAAGGAAGGTTCTACATTTAGGCCAAAAAAACCAAAATGCACAAGTACCGGATATGTGGCACCTTGCTCAATAGTAGTACCTGTGAGAGGGATCTTGGAGTCCTAGTGGACAACCATTTAGATATGAGCCAGCAGTGTGCAGCTGCTGCTAAAAAAGCCAACACAGTTCTGGGCTGCATAAACAGAGGGATAGAATCAAGATCATGTGAAGTGTTAATACCACTTTATAATGCCTTGGTAAGGCCACACTTGGAATATTGCATTCAGTTTTGGTCGCCACGATATAAAAAGGATGTTAAGACTCTAGAAAGAGTGTAGAGAAGAGCAACAAAGATGATTAGGAGACTGGAGGCTAAAACATATGAAGAACGGTTGCAGGAACTGGGTACGTCTAGTTTAATAAAAAGAAGGACTAGGGGAGACATGATAGCAGTGTTCCAATATCTCAGGGGTTGCCACAAAGAAGAGGGAGTCAAGCTATTCTCCAAAGCACCTGAGGGTAGAACAAGAAGCAATGGGTGGAAACTGATCAAGGAGAGAAGCAACTTAGAACTAAGGAGAAATTTCCTGACAGTTAGAACAATTAATCAGTGGAATAACTTGCCTGCAGAAGTTGTGAATGCTCCAACACTGGAAATTTTTAAGAAAATGTTGGATAGCCATTTGTCTGAAATGGTGTAGGGTTTCCTGCCTGGGCAGGGGGTTGGACTAGAAGACCTCCAAGGTCCCTTCCAACTCTGCTATTATGTTATGTTATGTGATTTAACCCGTACTCTGGTTAGCTTTGCAGCAAAGTGACCATAGCTGGGGGGAAAGTTATGGTTGACAAATACAGTCCTTGAATTACAACCAGTTTGTTTAGTGACCATTCAAAGTTACGACAGGCCTCTCCCAGGCTACTTATGACACGGATTCTATACATCTCACTCACAGAGCGACGTACTTCTGTTTCCTTTTCTAAAATGTGTCCATTACAGTCGATAGGTTTGCTTAATGTCCACAACATTCCCTTAATGACCTCTGCAAAAAAGGTCATAAAATCCAGCACAGTTACCTGGTGACCCACTTAATGACCAGTACAACTGATGACAGTAATTCTTACGGTTGTAAGTCGAGGACAACCTATACTGGTAAATTTAGGATGTTTAGGCTGGTGGAATCTTGTGGTAGATTACAGTGGCTTTCAGCTGATCCTCTCCCAGAAATTGTCTGGACACCAGAAATACTAATATGAAAATAAATACAGCAATGGAGAGAGATAAGAAGAAGGAGAGAGATGGAAGGGGAGAAGGAGGGAGAGAGAAAGAAGAAAGGGAAGAGGAAAAAGTAGGGGAAATAAGAGTAGGAGAGACTCTTAGATAGGGAGGAAGTAGGGTGGAGGGGGAGCAAGGAAGGGGAAGTAGAGAAGGAGTAGGAGAGGAGAGAAGAAAATAGGTAGGAAGAAAGGAGGGAGGGAAAGGACTGAGAGGAGAAGAAAGGATTGCTGTGAAAAGGAAAAGATGAAATGGAAGAAAGGCAACCCCGAATATATTTGAATATATCAGGATAAAAATTGAAATAGTTAAAAAAAAAAGAATGAAAGAGAACGAATACGAATAAAAATGGAGAAATTAGAACTTGAGGGCGAAAGAAGATGTGACTTAATAAAATGAGCAAGGAAATATTAGGAAAAGGATAAGAACTATGAAAAAAGAACATTTTGGCAAAAAATGTAACTAAGTAAAATATATTTGAATATATTGAATTGTATAAGATATGATACGGCCAATACTCTGTTCAAAAATCATGTATGTGTGTAGGGGGGGAAAACTAAAAAATTAATAAAAACTTGTTCTTAAAAAAAAAAAGAAAACCCCCACCATTGGGTCCTCGACTTACAACTGTTCGCTTAGTGACCGGTTGAAGTTAGAGCCGCACTGAAAAAAGTGAGATAACCATTTTTCACACTGATGACCACTGCAACATCCCCATGGTCACATAATCAAAATTCAGTCACTTGGGTAACTGACTCATGTTTACGACGGGTCACAGTGTCCTGGGGTCACGTGATTCCCTTTCGCGACCTTCCGGCAAGCGCAGTCAATGGAGAAGCCGGATTCACTTAAGGACTGACTTGCTATCTGAACAACTGCAGCGATTCCCTTACCAACGGTGGCAGGGAAGGTCGTAAAATGGAGCCGTTGAGCAAGCATCTCGCTTAGCAACGGAAATTTTGGGCTCAATGGTGGCCGTAAGTCGAGGAGTACCTTATTCTCTCCTGAGGCTTGGAGCACGGTAGCCAAAATTAAACCAGGATAGCAAAAGGGTGAGCGCAGGGGCCGATGGACAGATGTCGGAACAAACCAGCTTACTTGTTCATCGGCCACGCCGGAGGGGAGACAGGCGGCCACACAGGAAGGTCGGCTGCAGTACTGATCCACTGACCCGCTACTGACCGAGTTCCCACGTTTGTGCCTAAAACTTGCAAATGCAGAAAAATGATTTTGAGTATGGCACTCACACATACTTACGGGACCGCCTGCTGTTACCACATGCCTCCCACCGACCCATACGCTCCCACAGAGAGGGACTTCTCAGGGTGCCGTCCGCCAAGCAATGTCGGCTGGCGGCCCCCAGGGGAAGGTCCTTCTCTGTGGGGGCTCCCACCCTCTGGAACGAACTTCCCCCGGGTTTACGCCAAATACCTGACCTTCGGACATTTCGCCATGAACTGAAGACACATCTTTTTATTCGCGCGGGGCTGGCTTAAATTGAATTTCATCAAATTTTTAAAATTCTTATTAACTAATTTTAATTGGGGTTTTAGCTCACTGTATATTTTACTTCTCAGGCCAATTTTAAAATAAGTTTTTTAACTGCATTTTAAATTTGTATATTGTACCGTCTGTTTTATTCTTGCCTGTACACCGCCCTGAGTCCTTCGGGAGAAGGGCAGTATAGAAATCAAATAAATAAATAAATAAATAAATTTGCTGCGAAGACCCTCCTGGCTCCCCCTGGATTTGCTTGTCTTCTTCGCACCCCTCCGTTCATGACCCCCAGCAGGTGGTTCTCCTCCCCCTGGAATTTTTATCCATGTAGAGGGGAGGACACCCCCTCCCCCAGCAACTCATCTCTGGCCTCTGCTGCATACAAACATACAACATACAAACAGGGGTCCAATCTGCGGGTTCCTCGTTCACACAACAGTGCCGACAGAACCAATTCACACATTCCAACACACTTTTCAATCTCCTCATAATAGGTCCGCACCCACCCAGAAATAGAGTGATAAAAAAGAATCAGCTAATAATTGAGTTAAATGGAAAAAAGGAAAGAGAGAGAGAGAGAGAGAAACAAAGAAAGAAGAAAGAAAGAAAGAAAGAAAGAAAGAAAGAAAGAAAGAAAGAAGAAAGAAAGAAAGTGTGAGAGAGAAATGGAGGGAGGGAGGGAGGAAGGAAGGAAGGAAGGAAGGATGGTGGGGGAAAAGAGATGGAGAGAAGGCAGGAAGGAGGGATCCTGGTGGTACAGTGGTTAGAATGCAGTAAGAAAGAAAGAGGGAAGGAAGGAGGAAAGGAAGGAAGGAAGGAAGGAAAAGGAAGGAAAAGGAAAGAAGGAACTCATTTTTATTCTTTTCACTCCTTATTAAACTTGCTCCTTCACTTCCCTCCGTGGATTCATCCAGTCTGTCATTTTGTTCACATCTCTTTTTATAAGAATTTTTTTTTTTCCATAATAATTCCAGCGATTTGGCCAGTGTACAACACAATCAATTATCCAACAATTAATCATTCCCTTAAATTATACTCAATCAGGCCTGCCCGGCCGCCCCTCCCTCCCTTAGTTCTTTCTACCCTTCTCTACCTTCTATGTACACTACCTTTTATGTACACTGAGAGCATATGCACCAAGACAAATTCCTTGTGTCCAATCACACTTGGCCAATAAAATTCTCTTCTCTTCTCTTCTCTTCTCTTCTCTTCTCTTCTCTTCTCTTCTCTTCTCTTCTCTTCTCCTTTCCCCATCCTTCCTCCTCCTCACTTTCCTACTTCCCCTCCTCCTTCCCACTTCTCACTTCCACCCTTTCTAACCCTCCCTCTTCCCCTCCTTCTCCTCCTCCTATCCTTTCTTCCCCCTCCCTTCTCTCCTACCTACCTACCTACCTACTTTCTTCCTTCTCTCTACTCCTCTCTCCCTACCCTTTCCCTTCTGGAGTGGTTGCTGAGCAGGCCCGACTTTACACCATTCCAACTTATTTAGTTCTTCAATTATTCCTGTACATTGTTCACATCTCTCGTGTCTCTTTCTCTTCCGTTTCCCAGACATTCAACACCTCTCGTCTTTCTTTCATTTCTGAATTCACGCTCTCCGTTATTTGCTCCTCTCCTATTTCCCAGGTCCAGAAATCAGCCTCGATCGGGGGCCCTGCTCCAGAATGTATGTCCAGGATGAGAAACACAATGAAAGTCCTCCAGTTTTAAAATTTCAGATTGCAAGAGCGAATGGATTTTAGAAATAGACCCATCGGGGTTTTGTTTTGTTTTTATATAACTTTTTTTCTGGCAAAGAACCGGAAGAATCGCCTGTCTGGAACCCATACCGCATTTCAGACATCAAACCAATTGAACGTGTCCAGAAATATTTTACAAGAAGAGTTCTCCGCTCCTCCGAATACAACAAAATACCTTATGCCACCAGACTTGAAATCCTAGGCTTAGAAAACTTGGAACTCCACTGCCTTCGACATGACCTGAGTTTAACTCATAGAATCATCTATTGCAATGTCCTTCCTGTCAAAGACTACTTCAGCTTCAATTGCAACAATACACGAGCACACAATAGATTTAAGCTTAATGTGAACCGCTCCAATCTTGATTGCAGAAAATACGACTTCAGTAACAGAGTTGTTAATGCTTGGAACACACTACCTGACTCTGTGGTCTCTTCTCAAAGTCCCCAAAGCTTTAACCAAAAACTGTCTACTATTGACCTCACCCCATTCCTAAGAGGTCTGTAAGGGCCGTGCATAAGAGCACAAACGTGCCGACCGTTCCTGTCCTATTGTTTGCTTTCGTTATATCCAATTAATATAGTTCTCACATACTTATGCTCATTTATATGCTTATATATTATATAGTTATTTTCATGCTTAGGCGTATATATACTATTGTGACAAAATAAATAAATAAAATAAATAAATAAAAAGAATGGAGCCAACCACTTACTCAAACCAGCCCTTGACCACCTCCTTGTATCTGGTGGTGCTGAGCGAAGTAGCGGATGCTGACCTAGAGAAGAAAATGGAAAATAGGAATGGGAAAACCTTAGGCGTGCTCCAAGGGAAGGGAGCGGGGTACAGGGAATCCTCGAATTGCAACCGTTCGCTTAGTGACCGTTCAAAGTTACAACGGCGCTGGAAAAAGTGACTTATGACCAGTTTTCACACTTACGACCGTTCTGTCACATTATCAAAATTTGGGCGCTTGGTTACTGACTCACATTTATGACGGTCGCAGTGTCCCAGGATCATGTGATCTCCTCTGGCGAATTTCCGACAAGCAAAATCAACGGGGAAACCAGATTCGCTTAATGACCGTGTCACTAACTTTGACAACTACAGTGATTCGCTTAATAACGGCCTGGCCAGAAAGGTCGTAAAATGGGCAAGGTTCACTTAACAATAGTCTCGCTTAAAGCACAAGTGTTGGGCTCAGTTGTGGTCGAAAGTTGAGGACTACCTGTACTTATGACGGTTGCAGTGTCCCGGGGGTCACGTGATCCCCTTCGGCGACCTTCCAACAAGCAAAGTCAACGAGGAAGCCTGATTCCCTTAACGGCTGTGTGACTAATTTAACAACTGCGGTGATTCACTTAACGACTGTGACAAGAAAGGTCGTAAAATGGGGCAAACTCACGTAGCAATGGGAATTTCAAATCCGATTGTGATTGTAAGTTAGAATAGAATAGAATAGAATAGAATAAATATTGGAATGAAGAATAGAATAGAATAGAATAGAATAGAATAGAATAGAATAAATATTGGAATGAAGAATAGAATAGAATAGAATAGAATAGAATAGAATAGAATAGAATAAATATTGGAATGAAGAATAGAATAGAATAGAATAGAATAGAATAAATATTGGAATGAAGAATAGAATAGAATAGAATAGAATAGAATAGAATAGAATAGAATAGAATAGAATAAATATTGGAATGAAGAATAGAATAGAATAGAATAGAATAGAATAAATATTGGAATGAAGAATAGAATAGAATAGAATAGAATAGAATAGAATAAATATTGGAATGAAGAATAGAATAGAATAGAATAGAATAGAATAAATATTGGAATGAAGAATAGAATAGAATAGAATAGAATAGAATAGAATAGAATAGAATAGAATAGAATAAATATTGGAATGAAGAATAGAATAGAATAGAATAGAATAGAATAGAATAGAATAAATATTGGAATGAAGAATAGAATAGAATAGAATAGAATAGAATAGAATAAATATTGGAATGAAGAATAGAATAGAATAGAATAGAATAGAATAGAATAAATATTGGAATGAAGAATAGAATAGAATAGAATAGAATAGAATAGAATAGAATAGAATAAATATTGGAATGAAGAATAGAATAGAATAGAATAGAATAGAATAAATATTGGAATGAAGAATAGAATAGAATAGAATAGAATAGAATAAATATTGGAATGAAGAATAGAATAGAATAGAATAGAATAGAATAGAATAGAATAGAATAGAATAGAATAGAATAGAATAGAATAGATGGAATGAAATAGGAATAGGAAATACTGTAATAGGATAGGTTAGAGAATAGAATAGAATAGAATAGAATAGAATAGAATAGAATAGAATAGAATAGAATTTTATTGGCCAAGTGTGATTGGACACACAAGGAATTTGTCTTGGTGCATATGCTCTTAGTGTACATAAAAGAAAAGATACCTTCATCAAGGTACAACATTTACAACACAATTGATGGTCAATATATCAATATAAATCATAAGGATTGCCAGCAACAAAGTTACAGTCATACAGTCATAAGTGGAAAGGGATTGGTGATGGGAACTATGAGAAGATTAATAGTAGTGCAGATTCAGTAAATAGTTTGACAGTGTTGAGGGAATTATTTGTTAGATACTACCTCTAAAAACTTCAGCGTTAGCGAACTTGAAGGCTACCTAGCAAGGTAGGAACCCAAAGAGTAACTCAGGTGAATCCAAACTAATCCTACCTAGTCCACCTTTTGCACAGATTATTTTAAAAATATTGAATTATTGAGGGCAAGGGACTGGCTGGAATTCGAAAATCTACGTGCTCGAAAGAAACATTTTTAAGAAAATGTTGGATAACCATCTGACTGAGATGGTGTAGGGTTTCCTGCCTGGGCAGGGGGTTGGACTAGAAGGCCTCCAAGGTCCCTTCCAACTCTGTTGTTATGTTATGTTATGTTATGAAAGCAGAAACGACAATACAAATTGTCCTCGACTTACGATCGCCAATTTCCTACGCTAAGCAAGGCCCTGATTATGTGAGTCGTGCCTCGTTTTAGGACCTCTCCGCTACGGTTGTTAAGCGAATCGCTGTAATTTGTTAAGTGAATCAGGTGTTCGTTGAGCGAATCTGGCTTTCCCGTATCAATTTTGCCTGTTGGAAGCCGGCTGGGAAGGTCGCCAATGATGATCACGTGAACCCGGGGTTGCTGAAACCGTCGTAAGCGCGAAACCAGCTGTATGTCCTTTTTTTCAGTGGTGTTGTAACTTTGAACAGTCACTAAACGAATGGCTGTAAGTCAAGGACCGCCTGTAGGCAGGAAAGATCACCTGCGAAAGACAACCTCTAACCTGAAGGGTCTTTTCCACAATTTTTCACCTCCTTTCTTCTCTTCAAAGTCCTGTCTGCCGGCCAACTTCTTCTCTCCTGGTTTCACTTTTTCTGGGTCTCTAACAAAGGAGAACATTTAGAGGAAAATTAAAAAAAAATAAAAGTTAAAGCACTGCTCCATTTCCTCCTGGATGGTCTGGGGGTCTAGAGGTGGAGCTGTGAGTTCGATCCTAGGTAGAGGCAGATATTTGTCTCTCTGGGCACACTGAGAATATATATCTGCTGAACAAAACTCCGCACTGGTGCCAGGAAAGGCATCCGGCCAGGAAACACTCAGTTGCCCCGACTCCACTCCGCGAGGGATTACGGGGTCGTTAAAAAGAAGATGGTTGCTCAGTTTCCTCTTGAGCTTTGCCTAATTGTATTTTATTTATTATTTATTTGCTAAACTTATACGCCACCCATCGCTAGGGGGCTTACAACAAAAAAAGCGATGATAAACCATTAAAACGTTTATGTCTGGTTTCCAGCAAAAGAACACCTCTTAGCAAAAGACGGGTTTGTTTAACGACCAGTTTTTTTAAAATTTCGCTATATGACTGTGGCATTTGCCTAAAGACCCCCACAAAAAAAAAGAAGATTAAAATCAGTTATGGTCACATGATGACCCCTTTTGGGACTTAAGACTGTTCTGGCGAGCTCAACGACCATCATAAGTGGAGGATTGCCTGTATGGATACCTGCTAGGTGGGGTAACACCCAGGGGTGAAATGTAAAATTTGTTACTACCGGTTCTGTGGGCGTGGCTTAGTGTGGGGTGGGGATAATGTGACTGGGTGGGCGTGGCCAACTTTTTTTTTTTACTTTTAAAAGCATTTTTTTTACAACCTCTTCAGTTGAAGAGGTTGTAGAAAAAATGCTTTTAAAAGGCTCTGACCATCCCAGCTGAGTTGTCTGATGGTTATAGGCTTTTGTTTTCTTTTAAAAGCATTTTTTTTTGCCTTTAAAAGTAAAAAAAAAAAGCCTCTGACGATCAGGCAACTCAGCTGGGATGGTCAGAGCCTTTTAAAAGCATTTTTTACAACCACTTCGGCCAAAGAGGTTGTAGAAAAAATGCTTTTAAAGGGTTCTGACGATTCCAGCTGAGCCGCGCGATCGTCCGAGCCTTTTTTTTTCTTTTAAAAGCATTTTTTCTACAACCTCTTTGACCGAAGAGGTTGTAGAAAAAATGCTTTTAAAAGGCTCTGGCGATCCCAGCTGAGTTGTATGATCGTTATAGGCTTTTGTTTTCTTTTAAAAGCATTTTTTTGCCTTTAAAAGAAAAAAAAAAGGCCTCTGACGATCAGGCAACTCAGCTGGGATGATCAAAGCCTTTTAAAAGCATTTTTTAACAACCTCTTCGGCCAAAGAGGCTGTAGAAAAAATGCTTCTAAAAAGCTTTGACCATCCCAGCTGAGCCGCATGATCGTCCGAGCCTTTTTTTTTTTACTTTTAAAAGCATTTTTTCGGCCAAAGAAAAAATACTTTTAAAAATAAAAAAAACAACAACCTCTGATGATCGTGCGGCTCAGCTGGGGTGGGGGGGTGGGGGCAGGGATTTTTGCTACCGGTTCTCCGAACCACCCGCCGCCATCGCTACCGGATCGGGCAATCCGGTCCGAACTGAGAGCATTTCACCCCTGGTGATACCTGAGGGGGAGGTTTGCACAGGCCAAAAAAATTGCCAAACTCACAGCTTTACACTGAGGATCGACCTGGTAGCTGCCTGAAGATCCCTGTTCAGTTGCCTTTGCTTCTCCCTGCGAGGAAAAGGAAGAGTTTCACCTATTTTATTTTCTTTTGGAAAGTTTTAGAAACAATTTCCAGGGGAGGTTTAATAGGTGAGGCATCAGTTCTCGTTTTAAGCATGCTTGGGATAAACTCCCAGTCCATCAGCGACGAAAATTAAAAGTGAAGAATAAAGTAAAAAAGAGAATATTAAAATAATAATAATTAAAAACTCTTAACAAAACAAATGAAAAAGAGAACCAAAAAAATACAAACTCAAAAAGGCAAACTGGATGGACCATCAGGTCTTTTCTCTTTCCATCTTTCTTTGGGCTCCGTGGTGCTCCCTAAACTTGGTTTTTTTTGCTTGCAAACGTTTCAAGACCTAACTAGGGAGTGTCATCAGTGCTAGAAGGGAATGGAGTTTGCAGAGTAGAGGAGAAGGAGGAGGAGGAGGAGGAAGAGGAATGTCTGGTTATTTGGTGCTCTCTGAGCTTGGTTGGTTTTTTGCAGGTGTTTCATGACCCAGCTAGGTAATATCATCAGTGCTAGAAGGGAGCGGGGTTTGGAGAGAGGAGGAGGAAGGATAGGAGAAGAACAGGAGAAGGAGGTGGAGGACTACGGGGTCCTTGGTGTTTCTCTGAACTTGGTTGTTTTCTTGCAGATGTTTCATGACCCAACTAGGTAATAGCATCAGTGCTAGAAAAGAGTGGGCTTGTGGAGAAGAGGAGGAGGAGGAGGAGGAGGAGGAGGATAACGACTATGGGGTCCTTGGTGTTCTCTGAACTTGGTTGTTTTCTTGCAGATGTTTCATGACCCAACTAGGTAACATCATCAGCGCTAGTAGGGAGTAGAGTTCAACATAGTGGAGGGGAAGAGGAGGAGGAGGAGGAGGAAGACAACTGTAGGGTCCTTGATGCTCTCTGAGCTGGGTTGTTTTCTTGCAGACGTTTCATGATCCAAATAGGGGACCTCGTCAGCGCAAGTGTTCAATTCTTCTTTGCACTGATGATGTTCCCTAGTTGGGTGATGAAACGTCTACAGAAAAACAACCCAGTTCGGAGGGCACCGAGGACCCCTCCAGGTCTCCAAAGGCCCACCCCTCATCTGACTCAGCTCCCTCCCCTGTCCTCACCTTTCAATCCTCTGGTTCTCATGCTGGGCCCAGTCCGCCTTCCTCCGCAGGACTTGCTGGAGGAGCCGCTCCCCTTTTTCCTGGGCCCGGCGGAACTCCCCGTCCTGCTGCTGGAAACGCCTCTGCAGAGAATCGTACTCGGCTTTCCGGGCGCTGTTCCTGCCCCCGAGCTCCTCCGCCTGGCTTTGCAGTTGGCAACGCCAGCCCTGCAGGCCCGACAGTTGGCCGCTCAGAACTTCCAGCCTGAAATAGCGAAAGGCAGACATGTTTGCTTCCTCCTAATCTCTCCTTTGGGGAAATAAATCAGATGTATGTTCGAATTGCTTCTATTTATTTGATTTTTTTTTTTGAGCCTGACTTTATTACTTTATATAAATCACTCGAGGTGGTGAATGTACCTAATTCTCCTTCCTCCTGTTTTCCCAACAACAACCCTGTGAGGAAGGTTGGGCTGAGAGAAAGAGAGAGATGGATGGGTCCAAAATCACCCTGCTTGCTTTCTTGCCTAAGGCAGGACTAGAACTCACCACCTCCTAGAGATTAGCCCAAAGTCACCCAACTGCCTTTCATGCCTAAGGTGAGACTAGAACCCACCATCTCCTGGTGATTGGCTCAAAGTCACCCAGTTGAATTTAATCTCTAAGGAGAGACTAGAACTCACCGTCTCCTGGTGACTGGCCCCAAGTCACCCAACTGGCTTTCATGCCTACGGCAGGACTAGAACTCATTGTCTCCTGGTGACTGGTCCAAAGTAACCCAGTTGACTTTCATGTCTAAGGAGACTAGAACTCACCGTCTCCTGGTGACTGGCCCAAAATCACCCAACTGGCTTTCATGCCTACGGCAGGACTAGAACTCACTGTCTCCCATTTTCTAGGCCAGCACTTTAACCCCTACACCCAATGGAAAGCCAATTGGGTGTCTGAGCCAATCATCAGGAGACAGAGAGTTCTAGTGCCAGCTGGGGAATCCTGGGAGTTGAAGTCCACACATCTTTAAAGTTGCCACACTTGTGACTCACAGGTGAAGCATGCCAAGGATCAGGGCACTGTAAGACCCCAAGAGCCCAGCTCTCAAATACCCCTGTGCTCCTTCCATCTGGGGCAAGAGGCCCAGGCTGCCCACGGAGATCCCTTACCTGGCCTTCTGGTCCCCCAGTGACGCATCCTTAGCTTGGAGCAACTGGTTCAATTCATACACCTTGTATGCCATCTGCAAGCCAGAGAGAGGTGCCATCAGGTCATGTTCTGCCCCCAGGTAAGCAAGTCCTCAGGTTACAAAAACAAGGAAGATCTCAAGAACTTGAGAGCATCATGGGAAGTCAAGATTTCCTCGCTTGATTTGTCTTCTCTGCTTTAGAAGGTCTAGGGCAGAGGTATCCAACCTTGGCCACTTGAAGATGTATGGACTTCAACTCCCAGAATTCCTCAGCCAGCTGGGAAATTCTGGGAGTTGAAGTCCACAAGTCTTCAAGCGGCCAAGGCTGGAGACCCCTGGTCTAGGGCATCTTTTTATCATTTATGGGGGGCGCGTGAGAAAACAAAGAAATATAGGAGTAGGATACATATCCTAATGCAGAATTTTTTTAAGGGAATTTTTTTTTTTAAATTTACATTTATATCCCGCCCTTCTCCGAAGACTCAGGGCGGCTTACAGTGTATAAGGCAATAGTCTCATTCTATTTGTATATTTATATACAAAGTCAACTTATTGCCCCCCCAACAATCTGGGTCCTCATTTTACCTACCTTATAAAGGATGGAAGGCTGAGTCAACCTTGGGCCTGGTGGGACTCGAGCCTGCAGTAATTGCAGGCAGCTGTGTTTAATAACAGGCTATCTTACAGCCTGAGCCACACCGCAGCGATTTTCCTTTTGGGTTTAATGGAAAAAGACCTGTAAAAAAAATCTAGAACTTTGATAATATATATATATATTGACGGCAGCAAAATTACTTTATGGACAATAACGGAAGGACATTTTGATCCCCACAATAGATGGATGCAAAAATTAACTTTGATTTTGGGTTTTGCTGATTAGATCGATTTGTTGTTATGAAAATGGCCAGTTTATACTATCTTGTAAAAGTAAAAAGTTGAGGTTTAATTCTATTACCTTATTTTACTGCACCAAAACAAGTTGGAAATCAATGCCTTTTTTTTCCCTTTTTTCCCTTTTTCTTTCCCTCCCTTTTCCCTTCCCTATTTTCCCTACTATTTTTGTATTTTCTTCGTATGCTACATTATATAAACTAATAAAAAACTTCATTTTTTAAAAAATGAAGTCTGTGGCATCACATTTGGTGGCAACGATAAATTCCCGCAGAATTCAAAATAACTCCTATTGCTCCTGATTCTAGAGTTGATCCATTTCCCTGGCTAAGCCACGAATCTAGGCTTGTAGGAGTGGAAAACTCTCTTCTTCTGCAACAAACATGGTTGCAAATAGTCCTCGACTTACAACCGTTTTGTTTAGTGACCATTCGAAGTTGCAACAGACTGAAAAAAAGGGACTTACAACCATTTTTCACCCTTACGACCGCTGCAGCCTCTCCCTGGTCATGTGATTAAAACTCGGACGCTTGCCAACTGGCTCGTATTTATGACGGACGCAGCCTCCTGGGGTCACGTGATCCCCCTTTTGCGACCTTCTGACGAGCAAAGTCAATGGGGAAGCCAAATTCACTTAACAACTTAACAACTGCCAAGTTTATCCAAGCGGGACTGGTTTAATTTTTTAAATTTTCTGAATTTTAATAATTTTAATTGGGGTATTTTATTTATGGGTCAAATTTGATGTTTTTAAATTTTCGGCCACTTATATAATATGTTATTTTAACTGTTGTTTTAATTTGTATATTGTATTGTTTTAAATCTGGCTGTACACCGCCCTGAGTCCTTTGGGAGAAGGGCGGTATAAAAATCTAAATAATAAATAAATAAATAAACCCTAAAGTGGGCACAAAATTTTCAGGAGCCAATATTATTGGAAACTTGGGGAAAAAATTTGGGTTAGAAATGTTAAATTCACGCAGGCACAGAATCTGAGGGAAAATTTTTATAAAATGTTTTATAGATGGCATCTAGATCCTAAAAAATTATCGTGTATGTATCCAGAAATGCAAGCAAAATGTTGGAGATGTAATTGTGATGACGCTACATATTTTCACATTTGGTGGACTTGTAAGGACATAAAGGCCTTTTGGATAAAAATTTGGTGGATTTTACAAAATGTTCTGAAAAAGAAGATAAAGTTCCTGCCGCAATTTTTCTTGTTGGGAATTATTACGGATTGTACAGTAATTGAGACTAAATTGATTTTAAATCTAATAACTGCAGCAAGATTACTAATAGGACAATATTGGAAGAAAAAAGAAGTACCAACAATAGAAGAATGGATATTGAAAGTTGCCAATTTGGCTGAGATGGCGAAGATATCAGCCTTTTTGAAAGACAATACGCAAGAAAGATACTTAAAGGAATGGAAAAAATGGATTGACTATATTCAACGAGATATCAGACTAAGAGTTATCAGACTGTTTTGAATGATTATGATGTATTATTTTGATTGCTTTTGGGGAAGTTAGGAATTGATGATTGTAGGGGTATAATCAAGTTGGGACGAAAATTTTTTAGCATATGTTTGTTTTATTTTTAACTATACCTTGTGCTCGTTCTGGGAAGTCGGGGGGGGGGAGGGGGGTTGCGAAGGGAGGGGGGAGGAGGGGGGGAAAGGGGGAAAAAAAATTTTTGTAAAACTTTTTGAATAAAAAAAATAAATAAATAAATAAATAAATAAACTGCGTGACTAATTTAACAACCGCAGCAAGAAATTTAACGACTGAGGCCAGAAAGGTCGTAAAATGGGGCATAACTCACTTAGCAACTGTCTCACTTAGCAGGAGAAGTTTGGGGCTCAATTGTGGTCGTCGGTCCAAGACTTACCTGTACATTATGTCAGGCAGAAAATCTGGACTGCTTCTGCTTTTACAAGAAGTTCTCCAGATGTCCCAATCTTCTCCAGATCTTCTCCTGGACCTTCCACCAGCCCTATCATTGCTCCTGCCAAGTTCTCCTGCCCAGAGGCCCAGGTTCAAAGCTTACCTCCCCGTTGGCAGTCTCCAACTGCAAGAGGCTGGTTTCGTGACGGTTCTGAAGACACACCAACAGCGTCGAAGAATCCCAAACCGTGTGAGGAACGCAAGTGGAAGACGGATGGTTGGGGCTGCAAGCAAACGGCATTCTTGGTTAGAAACCAGAACTTTCTAGAAAGAGGGTTTGAGAGATAGTGAAACTGAAACGCACAGCAGCCAAGAAATTAAAAGACGGTTGCTCCTGGCGAGGAAAGCTATGGCAAACCTAGATAGTGTACTAAAAAGCAGAGACATCACCCTGCCAACAAAAGTGTGTTTAGTCAAGGCGATGGTTTTCCCAGTTGCAATGTACGGCTGTGAAAGTTGGACCATAAGGAAGGCCGAGCGCCAAAGAATTGAGGCCTTTGAACACATCTCTGACATAAATACAATAGAACGAGTCCAGAAATATTTTACTAGAAGAGTTCTTCACTCCTCCGAAAACAACAAAATACCTTATGCCACCAGGCTTGAAATCCTGGGATTAGAAAATTTACAACTCGGTCGACTTCGACATGACCTGTGTTTAACACACAGAATCATCTATTGCAATATCCTTCCTATAAAAGACTACTTCAGCTTCAATCGCAATATTACAAGAGCAAAAAATAGCTAAACGTCAACCGCTTCAAACTTGATTGTAGAAAATATGACTTCTGCAACAGAGTTGTTAATGCTTGGAACTCATTACCTGACTCCATAGTCTCTACTCAAAATCTCAAAATCTTCAACCAAAAACTGTCTACCATTGACCTCACCCCATTCCTAAGAGGACTATAAGGGGTGTGCATAAGAGCACAATAGTACCTACCGTTCCTGTCCTATTGTTCCCTTCATTATATCAAATTAATATAGTTGATGCATATTTTTACGCCAAATACCTGACCTTCGGACATTCCGTCGCGAACTGAAGACACATCTTTTTATTCGCGCGGGGCTGGCTTAAATTGAATTTTATTAATTTTAAATTCTTATTAATTAATTTTAAATGGGGTTTTTAGTTTATTGTATATTTTTATTTCTCAGGCTAATTTTAAAATAAGTTTTTTAATTGCATTTTAAATTTGTACATTGTATTATCTGTTTTATTTTTGTCTGTACACCGCCCTGAGTCCTTCGGGAGAAGGGCGGTATAAAAATCAAATAAATAAATAAATAAATAAATAATTTTTTTTATTTATATATATATATATATATATATATATTTCTTCAAGATATGTTGTTTTATCTATGACAATTGTTTGTGTATACTGTTGTGACAAAAAGAAATTTAAAAAAAGTCTCTTGGACTGCGATCCAACCGGTCAGTCCTAGAGGAGATCAACCCTGACTGCTCTTTAGAAGGCCAGATCCTGAAGAGGAAACTCAAATCCTTTGGCCACCTAATGAGAAGGAAGGACTCACTGGAGAAGAACCTCATGCTGGGAAAGATTGAGGGCAAAAGAAGAAGGGGACGACAGAGAACGAGGTGGCTGGATGGAGTCACTGAAGCAGTCGGCGTGAGCTTAAATGGACTCCAGAGGATGGCAGAGGACAGGAAGGCCTGGAGGAATGTTGTCCATGGGTTCGCGATGGGTCGGACACGACTTTGCAACTAACAACAACAAAAACTGACTGGAAGGCAGTCTGCCATTGCCCAGGACATCCTGTCCCAAATGCATCTAACCCAACCAGATCTGTGGTTGGATAACGGAAGAACAATGTGGGAGGGGGCCTTGGAGGTCTTCTAGTCCTACCCCTGCTCAGGCAGGAAGCCCTATAAGAGTTCAGACAAAGGACTGTCCGGTCTTCTCTTAAACGCCTGGAGGGATGGAGCATCCACAACTTCTGGTGACAAGTAGTTCCACTGCTTAATTAACAGAATAACACGGAGGTTGTTTGAACCAGATCTGGAGTCCTCGACTTAGGACCACAATTTGCCTACCAGCAAAGATGGGAAAGAAGAAAGAACGAAAACATTATCAAGGAAGAACGTGTGGCTATCCCAGGTGGGTCTTCATCAAATCTCAAAAAAGACCCTATAGGACAAAAGGTCTTCAAACATGGCAGCTTTAAGACTTGCGGACTTCAACTCCCAGAATTCTCCAGCCAGCATAGCTGGCTGGAGAATTCTGGGAGTTGAAGTCCGCAAGTCTTAAAGCTGCCATGTTTGAAGACATCTGCTATAGGAGCTCCTCCGTAACAGACAACAGAGAGTTCCAAAGGCGCAAGAGGCATCTGGACTTTCTGGTTTGAAAAATTTGAAAAACCAGAAAGTCTAGCTGCCTCTTAAAAGAAGAGAAAAACACCTTTGGGACAACCATGACCTGGGTGACCGAGAATCTCCATAGACAGACAACGAAGAGAACATAATATTCCAGACGTTGCAAGAATATCAGAAAAGCTCAGGAGGCTCTTTAGCCAACCCAACATCCGTGCACACTTCAAAACCCAAGAATACACACTAAGGCAGAAGTTTGTCCACCCCAAGGGCAAAACACCCAGGCCCTAACTGAGCAACACAATGCGACACAATGCGACACAATGCGGTGAGCCATGTAGAGATCTGTGCATTGAGGAAACAAAACAGCCACTTCACAAACGCATGGCACAACGTAGGAGAACAAACCCATCAGGACTAGATTCAGCGGTCCACCTGCATTTAAAAGACAAGGGCCATTCGTTTGAAGACAGCAAAATCCACATTTTGGACAGAGAAGACCACTGGTTTGAAAGAGGGCTCAAAAAGGCCATCTATGTCCAAATTGTACGTCCCTCTCTCAACAGAGGGGGAGGGATATGACATCGTCTATCTCCAGTCTACCATACAATCCTTTCAGCAGTTCCAAGAAGGCTCCACACCCATTTGCACCACTCAGGTGAGACCCTGAGGACGCAGGTAAACCTCCAAGTGGCCTCAACGATTCTCTAAAATGATGCAAATGACCAACGTGTTGTATGCAGTACAATGCAGTGAGCCATGTGCGTGTTGGGGAAACAAAACAGCCACTTCACAAACGCATGGCACAACGTAGGAGAACAAACCCATCAGGACTAGATTCAACGGTCCATCTGCATTTAAAAGACAAGGGCTATTCGTTTGAAGGCAGCAAAGTCTACATTTCGGACAGAGAAGGCCGCTGGTTTGAAAGAGGGATCAAAGAGGCCATCAAGGTCAAAACTGAACGGCCCTCCCTCAACAGAGGGGGAGGGATACAACATCGTCTTTCTCCAGTCTACAACACAGTCCTTTCAACAGTTCCAATGAAGGCTCCACACCCATTTGCACCACTCAGGTGAGAGCCTGAGGACACAGGTAAACCTCCAGGTGGCCTCAATGACCTTCTAAAAGGATGCAAATGACCAGTTGTCTGCAAGGAAAATAAATCCTTCCATCCTTCACCACCCAGCCAGAACTGAAGAAGCTCTGTAGCCAATGTATAAAAGGACTCCTAAATGATGGCTTGTGGGGAATCTACAGGGACGCTACAGCATTGTAACCTGATGACATGCTGCAACTGTATATTTGAGCTTTATGATCGTTGCTCGATCATGGCTAGTTACTGATTCCTCAAGATACTAACTGTTGTGAATTGAACTGGGTTTGGCCGAACTGAAAGAAGACCTTGTTTGTTGTGCAAGTCTACGTTGGTAAGAAGACTTTGTAACATCCTTGACTGACTTTGTATGTGTATGACCTGGAATTGTTTTTGGACTACGACTTTGCCTTTTCCCTAAAAGTGAAGGAATATCAAACCCCAGTTTGTCTGCAAGTGACTGTTATTGTATACAACCAGTCTCAGTCGTTTTCATGCATAGAGTACCCCGCTCAACAGTCCACAATTTTCGTTGTGAACCCAGATTACCCTTAACACCCACCACTGGTTACTGGCTTGGCAGCCCCAGAAACTGCACCCTAGAAATTGCAGAATGGACCATGGAAGCTCAAATGTTGAGCAGCTGATTCAGAGCCCGGCACATAACCGGGCCCATAACAGCCTTTCTTCCTGCTGGAACAGAGAGCGGCCCATTCAGCCAAGGAGGGCAGGACCCTGCCGTAAAATCCATTCAGGTCAGGCTCTTGACATGAGGCAGCCCTGCCCTTCCATTCCAGATTCCCACAAGAAACCATGCCGGATTCGGCAGCTTCTCTGCCCTGTCCCCAGCCCTTCCCTTCTCAGATACTTCCGGGAAAGCCACAACTGAGAATTTGAATCCCGTAGCAGAGATAAAAGAAAATGGGCAGCAGAGATCCAGAATACGGGGAGTCCTCGCCTTACGACCGCAACGGAGCCCAAAATTGATGTTTTTAAGTGAGCCATTCGTGAAGTGAGTTCACGCCATTTGACAACTTTTCTTGCCACGTTTGTTAAGCAACCGGTATTCAGCCGGCTTGCACCGGTTCGGGAGAACCGGTAGCAAAAATCGTGGGTGGGACTGTCCGCCCGCCTCGGCTCTATGCTGTCCTATTGAGGCACGTTTTTGAGGCCGGGTGCATGCGCGCACATGCGAAGTGAGTGTGCGTGCGGGGTTCAAACCGTTGGTAACAAAATGTGAAGACCACCGCTGCTTCTCAAATTAGGAACACGGTCGTTAAGCGAATCTGGTTTTCCCCATTGACTTGACTTGTCCGACGGTCGCAAAAGGGGATCCCGTGACCCAGGCGTGAAATGTAAAATTTGTTACTACCGGTTCTGTGGGCGTGGCTTGGTGGGTGGGTGGGTAATGTGACTGGGTGGGCGTGGCCAACTGTTTTTTTTTTTACTTTTAAAAGCATTTTTTCTACAACTTCTTCGGCCGAAGAGGTGTTGTAAAAAAATGCTTTTAAAAGCCTCTGATGATCAGGCAACTCAGCTGGGATCGCCAGAACCTTTTAAAAGCACTTTTTTTACAGCCTCTTCGGCCAAAGAGGTTGTAGAAAAAATGCTTTTAAAGGGTTCTGATTTAGTTGAGTTGCGCGATCATCAGAGCCTTTACTTTTAAAAGCATTTTTGGCCGCAGAAAAAATGCTTTAAAAATAAAAAACCTCTGATGATCAGGCAACTCAGCTGGGATCGCCAGAACCTTTTAAAAGCACTTTTTTTACAGCCTCTTCGGCCAAAGAGGTTGTAGAAAAAATGCTTTTAAAGGGTTCTGACGATCCCAGCTGAGCCGTGCGATCATCAGAGCCTTTTTTTTACTTTTAAAAGCATTTTTTTGGCCGCAGAAAAAAATGCTTTTAAAAGTAAAAAAAACCTCTGATGATCGCGCGGCTCAGCTGGGCATGTGGCGGGAAGGTGGGGGGGCAGGGATTTTTGCTACCGGTTCTGTGAACCACCTGCCGCCATTGCTACCAGATCAGGCAATCCGGTCCGAACCGGGAGCATTTTACCCCTGCTGTGACCCCTACCCCCGGGACAGTTCAACTGTCATAAATATGAGTCAATTATGCCAAGAGTCTGGATTTTGATCCCTTGACCAAAGGAATGCTGCAACGGGTCGTAAGGGTGAAAAACGGACACGCCTAGCCACTTTTTCCAGTGCTGTTATAACGTGGAACGGTCACTAAATGGTTGTAAACCCAGGACTCGCTGGAAGTGGAGGAGTGAGTTGGGGGTGGCAGCACCGAATCGTTCCCTCTGGAAAGATGCTTAGAATATCAGGAGATTGGGAGAGACCGTTTTTTCCAACTCTTTCTCATGCAGACCCATCGATGAAACAAAAACTGCTTATGAGGTTCTCCAAAGCACTGAATGAAGGCAGGAGAAGAAGCAACGGATGGAGACTCATCCAGGAGAGAAGCAACCTGGAACTATTTACGGGACCGCCTACTGCTACCGAATACCTCTCACCGACCCGTGCGCTCTCACAGAGAGGGACTCCTCAGGGTGCCATCAGCTAGGCAGTGTCGTCTGGCGACACCCAGGGGAAGGGCCTTCTCTGTGGGGGCTCCCACCCTCTGGAACGAACTCCCTCCAGGACTTCGTCAACTTCCGGACCTCCGAACCTTTCGTCGCGAGCTTAAAACACACTTATTCATCTGCGCGGGACTGGATTAGAT
This sequence comes from Ahaetulla prasina, assembly GCF_028640845.1. Classification (NCBI taxonomy): domain Eukaryota; kingdom Metazoa; phylum Chordata; class Lepidosauria; order Squamata; family Colubridae; genus Ahaetulla; species Ahaetulla prasina. The sequence continues at coordinate 2,449,286 of NC_080543.1, read as the reverse complement.
TTTAATTTTACTGGTTTTAAATGGGTTTTTTATTATTTATACTGTTTTTTAATAATTCGGCTATAGAATAAGTTTTTTAATTGTCATTTTAGTTTATATTTATATGTATTTTTAATTGCCTGTGAACCGCCCTGAGTCCCTGGGGAGATAGGGCAGTATATAAATATGAAAAATAAATAAATAAATAAATAAATAAATAAATAAAGAGGAATCTCCTGACAGCGAGGACAATTAACCAGTGGAACCGCTTGCCACAAGAAGTCGTGAAGTTTTCAAGACGAGATTCAAGACAGCCATTTGTCTAAAACGATGTAGGGTTTCCTGCCTGAGCAGGGGGTTAGACTAGAAGACCTCCAAGGTCCCTTCCAACTCTGTTTATTCTATTCTATTCTATTCTATTCTATTCTATTCTATTCTATTCTATTCTATTCTATTCTATTCTATTCTATTCTATTCTATTCTATTCTAGGATTGGGGAGACATGATAGCTGTCTTCCAATATTCGAGGGACTGCCACGAAGAAGATTTGGGGGTCAAGCTATTCTCCAAAGCACCTATATTCATATTATTCCAGGGGACCACTGTATAATGCCTTGGTAAGGCCACACCTAGAATACAGCATCCAGTTTTGGTCGCCACGATGTAAAAAAGATGTTGAGACTCTAGAAAGAGTGCAGAGAAGAGCAACAAAGATGATTAGGGGACTGGAGGCTAAAACATATGAAGAACAGTTGCAGAATTTGTGTGTGTTTAGTTTAAGGAAAACAAGGACTAGGGTTGACGCGATAGCAGTATTCCAGTATTTGAGGGGCTGCCCCAAAGAAGAGAGGGGTCAACCTATTCTCCAAAGCTCCTGAAGGCAGGAGAAGAAGCAATGGATGGAAACTCATCAAGGAGAGAAGCAACCTGGAATTAAGGAGGAATTTCCTGACAGTGAGAACAATTAATCAGTGGAACAGCTTGCCACCAGAAATTGTGGGTGCTCCATCATTGGAGGTTTCCAATAAGAGATTGGATAGCTATTTGTCCAGAATAGTATAGGATCTCCTGCCTGAATTAAATTAGAATGGTTATAATTGATACGACGCTTGCAATATTTCTCGCAAGGAATTTAACATCTGCTTAGCTACCCTGTCTTCCCTTCTAGCTCCATAATTGAACTGCTGTAGTCTGCAAAAATTTACATCCGCCGCCCACTATTCAAACGGCTTCATCTGAAATGGAGTTACTAGTCCTCATGATTTATTTATTTGGTCTCCGCCTCTTCTCCTACAGAGAACTCAGTCTACGGTTCTCTGAAGCGGCAGAAGAATCGTCCTGTGGCGAGATGGGCGACAAAAACAAATTTAATAAATAAAAATAAAAGGCCAACAAAGACAACCTAGATTTTTGGTTACCTGCGAGCAGAGGGATCCCTCATCTGATCCACAGAGGGGATTTGGAATGGCACGGAAAGATCAACCAAGTTGGATTTTTCTAGCAGCTTGTTATCTGTAAGACAGGAAAGAGAACATCAGCGACGAGAACAAAGAGAAAAGTAACGATTAATATTCATATTATTCCAGGGGACCACTTTATAATGCCTTGGTAAGGCCACACCTAGAATACAGCATCCAGTTTTGGTCACCATGATATAAAAAAGATGTTGAGACTCTAGAAAGAGTGCAGAGAAGAGCAACAAAGACGATGAGGGGACTGGAGGCTAAAACATATGAAGAAGGGTTGCAGAAACTGGGTATGTCTAGTTTAATGAAAAGAAGGACTAGGGGAGACATGATAGCAGTGTTCCAATATCTCAGGGGCTGCCCCAAAGAAGAGCCATTCTCCAAAACACCTGAAGGCAGGAGAAGAAGCAATGGATGGAAACTCATCAAGGAGAGAAGCAACCTGGAACTAAGGAGGAATTTCCTGACAGTGAGAACAATTAATCAGTGGAACAACTTGCCACCAGAAATTGTGGGTGCTCCATCATTGGAGGTTTCCAATAAGAGATTGGATAGCTATTTGTCCAGAATAGTATAGGATCTCCTGCCTGAATTAAATTAGAATGGTTATAATTGATACGACGCTTGCAATATTTCTCGCAAGGAATTTACATCTGCTTAGCTACCCTGTCTTCCCTTCTAGCTCCACAATTGAACTGCTGTAGTCTGCAAAAAATTACATCCGCCGCCCACTATTCAAATGGCTTCATCTGAAATGGAGTTACTAGTCCTCATGATTTATTTATTTGGTCTCCGCCTCTTCTCCTACAGAGAACTCAGTCTACGGTTCTCTGAAGCGGCAGAAGAATCGTCCTGTGGCGAGATGGGCGACAAAAACAAATTTAATAAATAAAAATAAAAGGCCAACAAAGACAACCTAGATTTTTGGTTACCTGCGAGCAGAGGGATCCCTCATCTGATCCACAGAGGGGATTTGGAATGGCACGGAAAGATCAACCAAGTTGGATTTTTCTAGCAGCTTGTTATCTGTAAGACAGGAAAGAGAACATCAGCGACGAGAACAAAGAGAAAAGTAACGATTAATATTCATATTATTCCAGGGGACCACTTTATAATGCCTTGGTAAGGCCACACCTAGAATACAGCATCCAGTTTTGGTCACCATGATATAAAAAAGATGTTGAGACTCTAGAAAGAGTGCAGAGAAGAGCAACAAAGATGATTATGGGACTGGAGGCTAAAACATATGAAGAAGGGTTGCAGGAACTGGGTATGTCTAGTTTAATGAAAAGAAGGACTAGGGGAGACATGATAGCAGTGTTCCAATATTTCAGGGGCTGCCCCAAAGAAGAGGGAGTCAAGCCATTCTCCAAAGCACCTGAAGGCAGGAGAAGAAGCAATGGATGGAAACTCATCAAGGAGAGAAGCAACCTGGAACTAAGGAGGAATTTCCTGACAGTGAGAACAATTAATCAGTGGAACAGCTTGCCACCAGAAATCGTGGGTGCTCCATCATTGGAGGCTTTTAAGAAGAAATTGGACAACTATTTCTCTGAAATGGTATAGGATCTCCTGCTTAAGCAGAGGGTCAGACTAGAAGGCCTCCAAGGTCCCTTGCAATCCTGTACCGGATGTTTGCAGTATTATATTTTTCATCAAATATGGTCTGTTTTAATCTATGTCTTTTTCCGGAAGTCAGCTCTGGGAGTGAACAGAGATCAACTCAAACTGTAGAACTGGAATTGGGGCGCTGAGTTGGGCATCTCATACTTTCAAATATTCCTTAATTTACGAGTGATCATAAATTACATGTACTTACGATGGACTCCCGAAAAGCCACTTACGACCTGGCTCTGGACTTCCAAAATCTATGCACAAACCACCCAGAGAGATATAGACCAGGGGTCTCCAACCTTGGTCCCTTTAAGACTTGTGGACTTCAACTCCCAGAGTTCCTCAGCCAGCTTTGCTGGCTGAGGGACTCTGGGAGTTGAAGTCCACAAGTCTTAAAGGGACCACGGTTGGAGACCCCTGATATAAACACACACTTTTAGTCACATGACCACAATTTTCAGCGCTTGGCAACCAGCTCACCTTTGGGATGAGCGATGTGACTACGGTTTATCATTTTTTGGTCAATTTCTGGCCTTTTCAGCTGGTTTCTTTCAGTAACCAGGTTAATTGTGTTTGTATGATACAGAGGTGAGCTATATCTCATTTTCCAGCAGCAAATTCACCTTTTTCCTGTTTTGTAATCATTTCTGTTACATCCGGTTAGAAGTTGGGAGATGGTGAGTTCTAGTTCCACCTTAAGCATGAATGCCAACTGGGTGACTTTGGCCTAATCACCAGGAGATGGTGAGTTCTAGTTCCACTTAAGCATGAATGCCAACTGGGTGACTTTGGCCTAATCACCAGGAGATGGTGAGTTCTAGTTCCACCTTAATCATGAATAGCAGCTGGATGATTTTGGACCAATCACTAGGAGATGGTGAGTTCTAGTTCCACTTAAGCATGAATGCCAACTGGGTGACCTTGGGCCAATCACCAGGAGATGGTGAGTTCTAGTTCCACTTAAGCATGAATGCCAACTGGGTGACTTTGGGCCAATCACTAGGAGATGGTAAGTTCTAGTTCTGCCTTAGATTTGAAAGCTGGCTGACTGACTTTGGGCCAATCACCAAGAGACAGTGAGTTCTAGTTCCATACCATTGGCACAAAAGCTGGCTGGACCAGCCATCTTCTCTCAGCCCTAGGAAGCGAGCAACGGCAAACCACAGCGGAAACCTTGCCATTAACCAGGTGTCAACAATGACTTGAAAGCTTACACAAAAATTACTTTAGCTGCCATCAATGAATTCTGGAAAGCCACTCAAGTCACGTTGACATTTCCAGGAAGAAAACCTGCCAGCCATTAAGCAATCAAAGGTAAGTCTAAGTTAATTAACAACATTCAAGAACATGGTAAGAGTTCAGCTGCCTAATGGGCCAAATATAATTACTACCGGATTACACCTGTTAAGCCATTACACTCAAGGGGAATCAGACTATTGTCAGCAAACATCCGCAGCATGTTTGCAAATGCTGCAACTCGGATCATCTTGGAGTCAAACAACACTCCTGCATCTGAGTTTGCATCCATGCAGCTTCCTATCATTATGTGAGCGGGATCAATAATGCTCTTTGTTTAGTGTTTTGCTTTACCTTATAATGCCTTTTATGTTTTAGAATGGAAGGGAACGGAATTGAAGAAACAGAATAGAATATTAATAGAAAGGAATAAGAATAGAATAGAATAGAATAGAATAAGAATAGAATAAGAATAGAATAGAATAGAATAGAATAGAATAGAATAGAATAGAATGGAATTAGAATAGAATAGAATAGAATAGAATAGAATAGAATAGAATAGAATAGAATAGAATAGAACCCTACAGTTGGAAGGGACCTTGGAGGTCTTCTAGTCCAACCCCCTGCTCAAGCCGGAGATCCTGTAGATTGAACATTAGAACAGAACAGAATTCTTTATTGGCCAAGTGTGATCGGTCACACAAGGAATTTGTCTCCGGTGCAGAAACTCTCAGTGTACATACAAACAACAAAGTGATAAGTCATAGATCATGAATCTTAAGATACAATCACAAATCATAAAATACAAACAACAAGTGATAAATCATAATATATCAGTAGGAAAGATGAGAATTTGAGAAAGATTTTATGTTATCTAGAGAGAATGTTATAAAATATTTTTTTTTATTTTATTTTATGATGTCTTTTTTCAATATTTTGTTTTACTTGACTGTGCAATGTCTTCTTTCAATATTTTATTTTATTTTACAAGCAGTCCTCGACTTACAACAGTTCGCTGTTCGAAGTTACAACGAAGGCACCAAAAAAAGTGACTTAGCACACTTTTGACTTTTGCAGCCTATGCAGGGTCACGTGATTGACATTATCTTAATGACCACATGAGCTTAATGACCACATGAGTCATTCAACAACTCTCTTCCCGGTCACTGCAACCTCAAACCGTCACTAAACGAGTCGGGGACTACCTGTATTCAATATGCACCAACAAGTGGAGGCAAACCTCTCTCTCCTTTGTGCAAATCAGAGCCGGCTGTCTTGCAGACAACCCGTTGGGATAAATCTCATTTTTTTCCCCGCTCCTGTCCTCCAAGCTGACCTTTTAAACTACACATTATTCAGCAAAGAAAAAAAAAAGGGGAATTGAATCATTTCCTGTTCTGCTTTTCAAGGCGTGTGCAGTTTGTCCAAAAAGGGAAATCCAAGGCCTACAAAGAGACTCACATCCTTTTTATTCTTGCAGAGTGACAATGTAGACACTCCAGTGAAGACTGGCTCTTTGTTTTAGCTCTTTGTCTGGGTTTTGTCCTTTATTTGCACATCATTTCCATTTAACATACACAAGGGCTTTGTGAACAGTGTATCCTCTGGGTCAATTGCTTACATATTAATGCTCTCCCAGCTCCTAGCGGCCAAGGCAAGATAAGGAGTGGCTGGGAGGGGCCAGGTGGGGTGGGGGCGGGGCCAGCCAGCGGTGTTAACAATTGGTTCGCCGCAACTAGGCGAAAAGTTAACAAGGTCTGAACCGGCTGGAACCACCTTTGTGTGGGAAGCAGCTAAGGGAGGAAGACACACCAGGCAGAGATCAGCTGGGCTGCGGGGGCCGCCTGGGTCAAGGTGGGCGGGGCGAGATAAGGTGTGAGGGACGGGGTGGGGCCAGACGGCAATTTAACAACCGGTTCGGCGGAAGTGGTGCGAACCGGCTGAATCCCAGCACTGCCTAATTTCTACTTCAAATAGAATAGAATAGAATAGAATAAAATAGAATAGAATAGAATTTTATTGGCCAAGTGTGATTGGACACACAAGGAATTTGTTTTGGTGCGTATGCTCTCAGTGTACATAAAAGAAAAGATACGTTCATCAAGGTACAACATTTACAACACAATTGATGGTCAATATATCAATATAAATCATAAGGATTGCCAGCAACAAAGTTAGTCATACAGTCATAAGTGGAAAGAGATTGGTGATGGGAACGATGAGAAGATTAATAGTAGTGCAGATTTAGTAAATAGTTTGACAGTGTTGACGGAATTAATTGTTTAGCAGAGTGATGGCCTTCGGGAAAAAATATATCCAACCATTTATAAAACGAATCCCATAGTCGAAAGGATTCTGTATCTTCCTTCTCTTTTATCTTTAATGTCAATCTATCCATTTCTGCACAATCGAATATTTTTTAAAATTACATCTTCTCTCTCTTGGCATATTTTTCCAATATAGTGCAAATACAGTTAGCTCTTTTTTTAAATATTTACAGATCCCTCACATCCTGGATATAAACGGTTTCAACTCCTACCCTCAAAACGACACTACAGAGCATTGCACACCAGAACAACTAGGCACAATAACAGTTTTTCCCCGAAGGCCATCACTCTGCTAAACAAATAATTCCCTCAACACTGTTGAAGTAGTTACTAAATCTGCACTACTATCAATCTTCTCTTCCTTACTAGTATCTATCTCCACCCGCTTATAACTGTATGACTGTAACTTTGTTGCTGGTAATCCTTATGATTTATATTGATATTAATTGTTTCCTGATTGCTTATTTGTAGCCTATGACTATCATTAAGTGTTGTATCATTAAGTGTTAAATTTGTACCCATCATTAAGTGTTGTAAATGTTGTACCTTGATGAAGGTATCTTGTCTTTTATGTGCACTGAGAGCATATGCACCAAGACAAATTCCTTGTGTGTCCAATCACACTTGGCCAATAAAAATTCTATTCTATTCTATTCTATTCTATTCTATTCTATTCTATTCTATTCTATTCTAAAGAATGTATATTATATTCTTCAACAGCACCAGGAATAACAGCTAAAACTGGCAGCTTCTTAGATTGTATTTGAATACAGGTTGTCTTTGACTTACAACCGTTCATTTAGTGACCGTTCAAAGTTACGATGGCACTGAGAAAAGTGACGCAAGTTATGACCGTTTTTCACACTTACAACCGTTACAGCCAAATTCGGATGCTTGCCAACTGGCTCCAATTTATGACGGTTCCAGAGTCACATGATCCCCTTTTGCGATCTTCTGACCAGCAAAATCAACGGGGAAGCCAGATTCACTTAACAACCGGGTTACTAATTTAATAACAGTGATTCACTTAACGACTGAGGCAAGGAAGGTCATAAAAAAGAGCAAAACTCACTCAGCAGATGTCTCCCTTAGCAACGGAAATTTTGGGTTCTATGGAGGTCGTAAGTTGAAGTCTGCCTGTACACAGAGTCCTCGACTTACAACTGTCCGCTTAGCGACCGTTCAAAGTTACAACGGCAATGAAAAAATTGAATTATGATCGGCCCCCGCACTGGACGCAGAATACAAAGCTGGCTTTGTAACTGGTTAAATGTCCTTTTTCGTTTGGCTAAACGCCTTCTTTTTCTCACTTTCTGTCAAGATAAAATCGTGAATAATTGAGGAAATATAAAAAAGAGCCACCAGCATGCCAGAGGTTGCAAATCATGGGCGATGAAGTCTCAACATTTTATTGCATTTATTAAATCTGCACACTGGGAAAAATAAAACTTGGAAATTAGTTTGGAAAGAACAAGGGGCTCTAAAAAAAGACAGAGTCTCCAACAGCAACCAACATAATCGCAGCCCTCCAGATTCATGCTCCCTCTGTAGATGGCTTAGTTTGTGTCTTGAATGTTAATTCCTGGCTTTTAAAAAGTGATTTTTGAACAGTTTCTCAATCTTGGCCAATTGAAGATGGGCGGACTTCAACTCCCAGAATTCCCTAGCCAGCCTGGTTGGCTGGGGAATTCTGGGAGTTGAAGTCCACCCATCTTCAAGTGGCTGACTAGGGAATTCTGGGAGTTGAAGTCCACCCATCTTCAAGTGGCCGACTAGGGAATTCTGGGAGTTGAAGTCCACCCATCTTCAAGTGGCCGGCTGGGGAATTCTGGGAGTTGAAGTCCACCCATCTTCAAGTGGCCGGCTGGGGAATTCTGGGAGTTGAAGTCCGCCCATCTTCAAGTGGCTGGTTGGGGAATTCTGGGAGTTGAAGTCCACCCATCTTCAAGTGGCTGACTAGGGAATTCTGGGAGTTGAAGTCCACCCATCTTCAAGTAGCCGGCTGGGGAATTCTGGGAGTTGAAGTCCACCCATCTTCAAGTGGCCGGCTGGGGAATTCTGGGAGTTGAAGTCCACCCATCTTCAAGTGGCTGACTAGGGAATTCTGGGAGTTGAAGTCCACCCATCTTCAAGTGGCTGACTAGGGAATTCTGGGAGTTGAAGTCCACCCATCTTCAAGTGGCCGACTGGGGAATTCTGGGAGTTGAAGTCCACCCATCTTCAAGTGGCCGGCTGGGGAATTCTGGGAGTTGAAGTCCACCCATCTTCAAGTGGCCGGCTGCGGAATTCTGGGAGTTGAAGTCCGCCCATCTTCAAGTGGCTGGTTGGGGAATTCTGGGAGTTGAAGTCCACCCATCTTCAAGTGGCTGACTAGGGAATTCTGGGAGTTGAAGTCCGCCCATCTTCAAGTGGCTGGTTGGGGAATTCTGGGAGTTGAAGTCCACCCATCTTCAAGTGGCCGACTAGGGAATTCTGGGAGTTGAAGTCCACCCATCTTCAAGTGGCTGGGGAATTCTGGGAGTTGAAGTCCACCCATCTTCAAGTGGCTGACTGGGGAATTCTGGGAGTTGAAGTCCGCCCATCTTCAAGTAGCTGACTAGGGAATTCTGGGAGTTGAAGTCCACCCATCTTCAAGTGGCCGGCTGGGGAATTCTGGGAGTTGAAGTCCACCCATCTTCAAGTGGCCGACTAGGGAATTCTGGGAGTTGAAGTCCACCCATCTTCAAGTGGCCGGCTGGGGAATTCTGGGAGTTGAAGTCCACCCATCTTCAAGTGGCTGGTTGGGGAATTCTGGGAGTTGAAGTCCGCCCATCTTCAAGTGGCCGGCTGGGGAATTCTGGGAGTTGAAGTCCACCCATCTTCAAGTGGCCGGCTGGGGAATTCTGGGAGTTGAAGTCCACCCATCTTCAAGTGGCCGGCTGCGGAATTCTGGGAGTTGAAGTCCACCCATCTTCAAGTGGCTGGTTGGGGAATTCTGGGAGTTGAAGTCCACCCATCTTCAAGTGGCTGACTAGGGAATTCTGGGAGTTGAAGTCCGCCCATCTTCAAGTGGCTGGTTGGGGAATTCTGGGAGTTGAAGTCCACCCATCTTCAAGTGGCCGGCTGGGGAATTCTGAGTTGAAGTCCACCCATCTTCAAGTGGCTGGGGAATTCTGGGAGTTGAAGTCCACCCATCTTCAAGTGGCTGACTAGGGAATTCTGGGAGTTGAAGTCCGCCCATCTTCAAGTGGCTGGTTGGGGAATTCTGGGAGTTGAAGTCCACCCATCTTCAAGTGGCCGACTAGGGAATTCTGGGAGTTGAAGTCCACCCATCTTCAAGTGGCCGGCTGGGGAATTCTGAGAGTTGAAGTCCACCCATCTTCAAGTGGCCGGCTGGGGAATTCTGGGAGTTGAAGTCCACCCATCTTCAAGTAGCCGGCTGGGGAATTCTGGGAGTTGAAGTCCACCCATCTTCAAGTGGCCGGCTGGGGAATTCTGGGAGTTGAAGTCCACCCATCTTCAAGTGGCCGGCTGCGGAATTCTGGGAGTTGAAGTCCACCCATCTTCAAGTGGCTGACTAGGGAATTCTGGGAGTTGAAGTCCACCCATCTTCAAGTGGCTGGTTGGGGAATTCTGGGAGTTGAAGTCCACCAGGCTTAAAGTTGCCAAGGTTGGGGACCCCTGATGCAGATCAATGCCAGGGCAAGCAGCTCCCACCCTCCGGAAAGGCAAAACTGGAAAGGATGTCCAGAGGGATGGGAGGGGGGTGCTAGATGCCCCAAAGCTGCCCCCCCCCAGAATTGGGGAGGAGGAGAAGCAGAAGGAAGGGTGGAGGTAGAAGGGGCAGCTCTGTGCTTGGCAGGGCAGCCTGGGTTGAGTTGGCAGCCACGGACCGGTGGGCATGGGAGTGGGGAGCCCTGGCACACACACACACACAGAGTTGCGCCTGTCGGTGCTGCTTTGGGGTCGCTGCTGGCTGAGCCCTCTGCACATGCTCTCTCTCACGAGGGGAGGCAGCCCTTCTTCGCCTCCTCCTCACAGTGACAGGCAGCCTCTGGGCTAGTGCAGAGCGTCCCAGGGCTCCTTCGTCGTCTCTGCCCCTCCCGCCCCGGCAATGCATCCTCTGGGCGGGTGCAAAGCGCCCCCGGGCTTTCCCTTTTTCCTCTCCCCCTTGCAGGACAGACTCTGGGCGCGTACAGAGTGCTTCGCGGCCCCTTCATCGCCTCCCCTCCAGCAATGGGCCGACGCAGAGCGCTCCGGGGCCCCTTTTACTCCCTGTCTCCCCGGCAGGACAGCCTCTGGGCGCGTGCAAAGCGCCCCACCCCCGGCCCCTTCACCGTCTCCTCTGGGCGCGTGCAGAGCGCAGAGCGGGCCTTCTTCCACCCCACCCGCAACACCCACCCCACTTGGCAAGGCAGCCTCTGGGCGCGTGCAAAGCGCCTCCGGACCCCCTCCACCGTTTTCCCTCCAGCAAGGCAACCTCTGGGCGCCTGCAGAGAGCTTCCCGACCCCTTTACTGTTTTCCTTCCAGCAGTGCAACCTCTGGGCGCGTGCAGAGCGTTTCCCGACCCCTTTACCGTTTTCCCTTCAGCAATGCAACCTCTGGGCGCCTGCAGAGCGCCCTCCCGGCCCTTTCCACCATCCCCCCTCCAGCAATGCAGCCTCTGAGCGCGAGCAGAGCGGGCCTTCTTCCACCCCACCCACCCCACTTGGCAAGGCAGCCTCCGGGCGCGTGCGAAGCGCCTCCGGACCCCCTTCACCGTTTTCCCTCCAGCAAGGCAACCTCTGGGCGCGTGCAGAGCGCTTCCCGACCCCTTTACCGTTTTCCTTCCAGCAATGCAACCTCTGGGCGCGTGCAGAGCGCCTCCGGACCCCCTTCACCGTTTTCCCTCCAGCAAGGCAACCTCTGGGCGCGTGCAGAGCGCCCTCCCGGCCCTTTCCACCGTCCCCCCCCTCTAGCAAGGCAGCCTCTGGGCGCGTGCAGAGCGCCGCTTTCTCCGGGGAGCCACTCACAGGCTTGCACGAGATCCCAGAAGCGCGCTTTCTGCGCCCGGTCGCGCTGCTGCAGCTGCCGGACGATGTGGCGCTTCCAGCGGCCGCAGCAGCACAAGCCTCCCTCGGCCATGGCCGGCTTTGCGCTGCCCGGAGGTCCGAGCGGGCCCGGGAAGGAGGAGGAGGAGGAGGAGGAGGAGAAATCCCCGTGGCGTCATCGGGAGGGGCGGGGCCAGAAAGGGGGAATCCCAGGGCTCGCCGCCTCGCCAACCTGGCGCCCGCTGCATCTCTTTCCTCCCCCACGCAGTTCGTGGAATGGGGGCTGTAGTTCTTTCCCCCACCCCCGTGCTCAGCCCAGATGCTCAGCCGTCCCACGAAGCGGGGGGGGCATTTTTGGGGAGAGGGGAGGGGGAAAATCTGGGCGCCCCCTGCTCCGGCATCCTTGAGCCCGCGGGCGCCCAGAAGGGAGTCTACCTGTCCTGTAACCCAGCTGCCTAACTCTGAACTCTGCACACCTTTCGGTCCGTGGCCTCGGCCTTTGTACCCAGCAAGGGAGCGCCAGGTGCGCGTTTGCCAAGAGAGGGTTCCATGCCACCTTCATTGTGTTTGCCCCAACAGATCCCGTCGTGGCTTCTGATTTGCAAACTACACGGAGACCACGTCAATAGAAGAGAATCTCTAGCTGTGGGGTCCTTGGTGGCTTCTGAGCTGGGTGGTTTTCTTGGAGACATTTCACGACCCAACTAGGGAATGTCATCGGTGCTAGAGGAGGAGAAGGAGGTCCAGGGGTCCTTGGTGTGCTGTTGGGTTTGGTGGTTTTCTTGCAGACGTTTGATGACCCAACTAGATAATGTTATCAGTAAGAAAAAGGTTGGGTAATAAAAGGCAGTGAGGTTTGCAGAGAAGAGGAGGAGGAGGAAGAGAAGAAGAAGAAGAAGAAGGAGAAGGAGAAGGAGGAGGAGGAGGAGAAGAAGAAGAAGAAGAAGAAGAAGAAGAAGAAGAAGAAGAAGAAGAAGAAGAAGAAGAAGAAGAAGAAGAAGAAGAAGAAGAAGAAGAAGAAGTGAGGTCCTTGTTATCTTTTGAGCTTAGTTGTTCTCTTGCAGACGTTTCCTGACTCAGCTAGATAACATCATCAGTGCTAGAAGGGAGTGGGGTTCGTGAGGAGGAGGAGGAGGAGGAGGAGGAGGAGGAGAAGAAGAAGAAGGAGAAGAAGAAGAAGAAGAAGAAGAAGAAGAAGAAGAAGAAGAAGAAGAAGAAGAAGAAGAAGAAGAAGAAGAAGAAGAAGAAGAAGAAGAAGTAGTAGTCAGACATCCTTACTGCTCTCTGAGCGGGGTTGTTTCTTGGAGATGTTTCATGACCCAACTAGGTAATATCACCAGTGTTAGAAGACGGGGTTTTAGGAGGAGGAGGAAGAAGAAGAAGAAGAAGAAGAAAAGAAGAGGAGGAGGAGGAGGAGAAGAAGAGGGGGAGGAGGGGGAGGGGGAGGGGAGGAAGAAGAAGAAAATCTGGTGTTCTTAGTGTTCTCTGAGCTTGGTTGTTTTCTTGGAGATGATTCATGACCCAACTAGATAATATCACCAGTGTTAGAAGATGGGGGTTTTAGGAGGAGGAGGAGGAGGAGGAAGAAGAAGAAGAAGAAGAAGAAGAAGAAGAAGAAGAAGAAGAAGAAGAAGAAGAAGAAGAAGAAGAAGAAGAAGAAGAAGAAGAAGAAGAAGAAGAAGAAGAAGAAAAGAAAAGGAGGAGGAGGAGGAGAAGAAGAGGAGGGGGAGGGGAGGGGGAGGGGAGGAAGAAGAAGAAAATCTGGTGTTCTTAGTGTTCTCTGAGCTTGGTTGTTTTCTTGGAGACGTTTCATGACCCAACTAGGTAATATCATCAGTGTTAGAAGATAGGGAGTTTTAAGAGGAGGAGGATAAATATGGCATTTCTTCTCTGAGCTTGGTGGTGTTTTTGCAGACAATTCATGACCCAACAAGGTAACATCATCAGTGCTAGAAGACGGTGTGTGCGTGTGTGTGTGGAGAGGAGGATGAGGATGGGGATTATGGGGTTCTTCGTGCTCTCTGAGCCTGGCGGTTTTCTTCCTTCAGGGGGATGAAATGGAGGAGGAAGGATCTTGCACAAACGTCCCTACCGTTCCTGTCCTATTGTTTCCTTTCATTATATCCAATTAATATAGTTATTACATACTTATCCTCATATATATATGCTTATATATTATATAGTTATTTTCATGCTTATGCTTATATATACTGTTATGACAAATAAAAATAAAATAAAAAAAAAGATGCAGAACTAAACTCTCCCCTTCCTCCTCCTGCAAAAAAAACAACAACAACCCTGCAGATGTGGCAACCAAGACTCAAAACCAGGATCGGGTCATTCCTGCTGGCCTTTTCTATCCCTCCCTCGGAACCATTTTCCATCTGAACTCCGGGATGGGGAAATGGTTTTAGGCAGTTCAGAGGGGGAGAGGATAGCTGTCTGTCAACAAAATGAGCAGGTTACGGGAAGGGAGCATCTGGGCAGAGGTGGACATTTTATTCCGGGGAAGAAAAAATGAAAATTAGCGGCGGTCTGCGGAAAAGAACTGGAGGAAGATAGGAAGGATATAAAAATGCATTTTAAGCTGATTAATATAATACAGCAATGTTAGATTTATGATTTATATTGATATATTGATCATCAATTGTGTTGTAAATGTTGTACCTTGATGAAGGTATCTTTTCTTTTATGTACACTGAGAGCAGATGCACCAAGACAAATTCCTTGTGTGTCCAATCACACTTGGCCAATAAAATTCTATTCTATTCTATTCTATTCTAATACAGCAATGTTAGATTCCCAACCTTTGCAAAACAGTCCCCCCAAAATCTTTTAAAACTACTATTAAATTACTAAATCTATTTACAAATTGTTAGCATGTCATCTATAAACTATATTAACAAGATAATTAACAGAGAGAATTATATTAATCAGCATTATTATATTAATCAGCATTGGTATTATATTTATTAATCAGCATTCAAATAGGGAGGATGTAACATGTATGTGTTTGTTTTTTTCTTTTTAAAAAAAGATACAAATGTTTAATCTTTTTTGTCGTGTATTTTTAATTCTTTTGTCCTTTTTTAAAAAAAACATTTTGGTATTTGGTATTTTAAAATTCTTTTACTACCAGTATATGAATCCTTAGGTTTTTTTCCAAGCTTCGATCAAGGCCCTGGTTATAATTTCTGGAATGCTGGCTAGTTTGAGGATAAATTACATTATGTTCCTCTTCCATACCCAGGTACTGCATTGCATAAGATTTATTTTCTTTTTTACAGAAGCTAAAAGAGCTGAAAACTTGCAGTATATGCTGCATTTTCATCGCTGTTTTTAATGGGTCTTTGGTCGCTTATCTTCTAATTTGTATTCTGTCGTGGGCGATTGATCCGTATGCCAAGCTGAACGTTAATTGGAAATTTAACAGCGTAAATCACAGAAGCCCATTTCAAACTCATTTACCACGGATGCAGTTTGATTGCAGGTTGTAATTGGCATGTAATTATTGTATGCTAATTGAGCGGGGGATTTCTCCCCCTCCCGTCTTGCCGTAAATCCAAAACACCCAGTGCGAAAATTTGGTTGCATTAACTGCATTGTGCTAAGTCTAAGAGAACTAATAGGTCCTGCGCCTGAGTCCGAGTGGATAATCACTTAAATAGGAACCAGCATGTAAAAAGGATGTAAAAAGGATGTTGAGACTCTAGAAAGAGTGCAGAGAAGAGCAACAAAGACGATGAGGGGACTGGAGGCTAAAACATATGAAGAACGGTTGCAGGAACTCAGTATGCCTAGTTTAATGAAAAGAAGGACTAGGGGAGACATGATAACAGTCTTCCAATATCTCAGGGGCTGCCCCAAAAAAGAGGGAGCCAAGCTATTCTCCAAAGCACCTGAGGGTAGAACAAGAAGCAATGGGTGGAAACTGATCAAGGAGAGAAGCAACTTAGAACTAAGGAGACATTTCCTGAAAGTGAGAACAATTAATCAGTGGAACAACTTTTTTTTTTTAATTTGCATTTATATCCCGCCCTTCTCCGAAGACTCAGGGCGGCTTACACTATGTTAGCAATAGTCTTCATCCTATTTGTATATTTATATACAAAGTCAACTTATTGCCCCCAACAATCTGGGTCCTCATTTTACCTACCTTATAAAGAATGGAAGGCTGAGTCAACCTTGGGCCTGGTGGGACTTGAACTTGCAGTAATTGCAGGCAGCTGCTGTTAATAACAGACTGTCTTACCAGTCTGAGCCACAGAGGCCCAGAAGTTGCCTGCAGAAGTTGTAAATGTTCCAACACTGGAAATTTTTAAGAAAATGCTGGATAGCCATTTGTCTGAAATGATGTAGGGTTTCCTGCCTGGGCAGGGGGTTGGATTAGAAGACCCCAAAGGTCCCTTCCAACTCTGATATTATTATTATTATTATTATTATTATTATTATTATTATTATTATTATTATTATTATTATTATTATTATTATTATTATTATTATTATTATTAGCCAAAAAGGCCAAGAAGAGGCTGGACAGTTGCTTGTCTATAATATTGTAGGGTTTCCTGCTTGACGGGTTGGACTAGAAGACCTCTAAGGTCCCTTTCATCTCTCCTATTCTAACAACATGAGTCAGATCTGTTCATCCAAGTTTAATCAACTTTATAAAGTAAATCAGGTATAAAAGTTTTTGGCTTTCTCAACGTTCTGTAGTTCTGAGCTTGCCACCCTTAAAAAAAACAATACAGGCGCACTTACATTTTAGTTAAATACAGGTAGTCCTCGACATACGACCACAATTGAGGCAGAATTTCTGCTGCTCAGTGAAACAGTTGCTAAGTGAATTTCGCCCCAATTTACGAGCTTTCTGGCCACTGTGGTTAAATGGATCACTGCCATTGTTAGGTTAATCTGGCTTCCCCATTGACTTTGCTGGTCAGAAGGTCTCAAAAGTATATAGTCAGTTGCCAAACATCTAAATTTTGCTCACGTGACCATGGGGACGCTGCAGCGGTCGTAAGAGTGAACAATGGTCGTTAAGTCACTTTTTTCCAGTGCCGCTGTTACCTTTGAATGGTCACTAAATGAACTGTTGTAAGCTGAGAATATCTAGCTGCTTCCTAATGAGTCACATTTTTTTTTTTTTTAGAAAAAATGTAGTGGTTTTAAAACAAACAAAAACAATGGATATTGCTCTACGTCTCCGGTTTCTAACATTTACGTCAAGTTCAAGTTACTATATCATATATTCCTCAGTCGATATACAAATTTACATATCTCCTAATTCCTTATATATCAAGTATATATTACTTCTACCCCTACAACTATAAACATGTTTAATAAACCTATTATACCCCCACAAGTACAATAGACGTTGATATATACATTTTCAGACATTCATCATCTCTTGTTTTTGGCATTCTTCCTCCAGTCGTAGAATTTACCCCAGACCTCATAGTACCTCGATTTGTTTTTGTCTTTGAGTTCTAAAGTAAGACTGTCCCATCTCTGCACAGTTGTAAATTTTGCTTATTACTTCTTCTTCTGATTGTATTTCTTTACACTTCCATATTTGAGCAAATGCTAATCTTGCCTCGGTTAATATATGTAATGTTAAGCAGGTTACATTTTTATCGTATTTGCCATCCATCATGCCCAATAAGAGAAATTCTGGTTTGACCTCTATTTTGACCATTAGCATCTCTTCTAACCAGCTTCTTATTTGCTGCCAGAATTTTTTGGCATTCCCACCACATGTGATAGAATGATCCTAACTCAATTTCACATTTCCAACAAATTGGAGAATATTTGTTACTATTTTTTGCCAATCTTGTGGGTGCCAAGTGTCACCTGTAAAACATTTTGTACAAGTTTTCTTTGTAAGAGGCTGCCAATGTGATTTTGATATCCCCCCCCCTACAAATTTTGCCAATTATCCAGATCAATACTGTACCCAAAACATCTACCCCACATTATCATCTCCTTAATTTGTTCTTCAGACATTCTTGTTCTAATAGGTACCTGTATAGTTTTCTTATGGCCTTTCCCTCCGAATTTAATAAAATTTTATCCAACTCTGATGGTTCTAGTTTTACGCCCATTTCCTTTTTTGTCCTTCATAAATTTAGATTGTATTTGTAGATATACCCAAGATTCTAATTCAATTCCTTCTTCCTTTAATTTGTTCCTTGATTTCAGTTCCCCTTTCACATTTAATAATTCTTTGTGTGTAACAGCCTCTCCTGTTTTGAAAAGATTAGGATGTGTGAGCGTTTCTACTACCGATATCCAATTAGGGATCTCTATATAATTACTTCTTTTGGTTTTAAGCCAAATATCTAAAAATGTTTTCCTAATATAATGCCTTTGGAAGTACTGGTGGACTTTATGTTTCTCTTCCCAGATGATAGCATGCCCCCCCCCATTTGGAGATCATGTCCTTCTAATGTCAACAGCCTTCTATTTTTGAGATGTAGCCCAAAACTGCATGAGTCACTTTTTTCAATGTACGGTAACTTCGCAAAGCCATTAAATGAATGGTCATAAGCAGTGGTGGGTTTCAATTTTTTTTACTACAGGTTCTGTGGGTGTGGCAGGAGAAAGATACTGCAAAATCTCCATTCCCACCCCACTCCAGGGGAAGGATACTGTAAAATCGCCATTCCCTCCCCAATCCAGGGGAAGGTTACTGCAAAATCCCCATTTCCTCCCCAATCAGCTGGGACTCGGGAGGCAGAGAATCGATGGGAGCGGGGCTGTCAGAATTTTTACTACCAGTTCTGTGGGTGTGGCTTGGTGGGCGTGGCATTGCTTGGTGGGCGTGGCTTGGTGGGTGTGGCAGCGGAAGGTTACTGCAAAATCCCCATTTCCTCCCAATCAGCTGGGACTCGGGAGGCAGAGAATCGATGGGGGCGGGGCCAGTCAGAGGTGATATTTACCGGTTCTCCAAACTACTCAAAATTTCCGCTACCGGTTCTCCAGAACTGGTCAGTACCTGCTGAAACCCACCTCTGGTTGTAAATCTAGGATGGCCTGTATCAGGAAATTGTTATTTGCCTAACTAGTTGGGCAGGCAATATATAAACTAACTATGTATGTTTGTAGAAAGGCATGATATTGCTTTAAGGCTGTGCTGCATCATTGCAAGCATCCTGATTGGTTGAGCTCTGTAGCCAATGTATAAAAGGACTCCTAAATGATGGCTTGTGGGGAATCTACAGGGACGCTACAGCATTGTCACCTGATGACATGCTGCAACTGTATATTTGACCTTTATGATCGTTGCTTGATCATGGCTAGTTACTGATTCCTCAAGATACTAACTGTTGTGAATTGAACTGGGTTTGGCCGAACTGAAAGAAGACCTTCTTTGTTGTGCAAGTCTACGTTGGTAAGAAGACTTTGTAACATCCCTGACTGACTTTGTATGTGTATGACCTGGAATTGTTTTTGGACTATGACTTTGCCTTTTCCCTAAAAGTAAAGGAATATCAAACCCCAGTTTGTCTGCAAGTGACTGTTATTGTATACAACCAGTCTCAGTCGTTTTCATGCGTAGGGTACTCTGCTCAACAGTCCACAACCTTAGTTGTGAACCCAGATAGGGCCTCTGGTGGCTCAGACTGCTAAGACTGAGTCTGTTATTAACAGCAGCTCCTTGCAATTACTGCAGGTTCAAGTCCCACCAGGCTCAAGGTTGACTGAGCCTTCCATCCTTTATAAGGTGGGTAAAATGAGGACCCAGATTGTTGGGGGCAATAAAAAGTTGACTTTGTATATAATATACAAATGGATGAAGATTATTGCTTGACAGAGTGTAAGCCGCCCTGAGTCTTCGGAGAAGGGTGGGATATAAATGCAAATAAAAAAAAAAGATTTATTCAGCCTTCCATCCTTCCAAGGTCAGTAAAATGAGGGCCCAGATTGTTGGGGGCAATAAAAGTTGACTTTGTATATAATATACAAATGGATGAAGACTATTGCTTGACAGAGTGTAAGCCGCCCTGAGTCTTCGGAGAAGGGCGGGATATAAATGCAAATTAAAAAAAAAAAAGATTACCCTTAACAGCCTATGTCACAAGAAGATTTGCTGAGATTCACTTCCCTAAGAAATCTTTATTCTGTGTTCCCCAATCTGTGCTTTGGCTTTATTTAGTTCTTTTTTAACCACTCCAAAACAAACGGTCGTTTTTAAACTTTGCACCCAAGGTCCCACTTTCACTTTTCCTCCTTTGCGTTTGTTGCCTTGAACCTGCAACAATGAGAAACTGCTTCCGTCATACAGGTCACTCACCTGAGGGCCTCTGTGTACGCTGGGTGTGTTTTCAACACGTCTTATGTTGAAATATTTCTTTTCCCGTCAGCAAGCAGCTCAGGGCAGGAAGCCCATCCTTTGGTCTCCAGGCCACGCCAATGTCTTTCTGTTTTGTTTTTGACTTTTTAAAATTGGTTTCTCAAAATATAAAATGTGATAATATAAAAGACAAAGGCAAATTCAAAAAAGTGATAGAAAATCATATATTTATATACAGAGAGAAAGAGAGGGAGAGGGAAAGGGAAAGAGAGAGAAAGAAAGAAAGAGAAAGAAAGGAAAGAAGGAAGGAAAGGAAGGAAGGAAGGAAGGAAGGAAGGAAAAGAAAGAAGAAAAAAGGCACCGTCTTAGAATTCTTTAGCAGTTGTTTCATGACCCAACCAGGTAATGTCATCAGTTGTAAAATGGGGCAAAATATTTCTCACTTAGCAACCTAAATTTTGGCTGCAATTGTGGACATAAATTGAGGATTACCTGAAACCTCTTCAGTCTTCTTTTGTCCTTTTTTCCTTTCCTTTCCTGCGGTCTGCATTCCTACCTATTTTATTGTGCCTGCTACAATTTAAAACACTCCACGATTAGCAGACAGGAGCTTAAAATTCTTCCCCCTTCATCTATGATTTTTTATTTATTCAAACTCCCACACCATTCCAAGGGTCTTCATCCCAAATTGTATAGCTAAAAGGTCTGTAGAGATTCTCCATCATCCAGGTCATGGTTGTCCCAAAGATTGCTTTTTTCAGGAGGCAACTGGACTTTCTGGTTTTTTCTTTTGAAGACGTTTCGCTTCTCCTCCAAGGAGCTTCTTCAGCTCTGACAGGATGATGGGAACATCCTTTGAAGGGTGTGGGAGGAGGAATGGATTTCCAGAGGAAAAATTGCAGACCACAGGAACCATTTGCACCACTCAGGTGACCCTGAGGACACAGGTAAGCCTCCAAGTGGCCTCAATGACCCTCTCAAAGGATGCAAATGACCAGCTGTCTGCAAGGAGTATCAATCCTTCCATTCCCCACCATCCTGTCAGAGCTGAAGAAACTCCTTGAATGAGAAGCGAAACATCTTCAAAAGAAAAAAACATAAAAGTCCAGTTCCCTCCTAGGAAAATAAAAAAAAGAACCTTTGGGACAACCGTGACCTGGATGATGAAGAATCTGTAGAAGACTTTAAGAGGGATGGACTTCAACTCCCAGAATTCACCAAGCCAGCATGATGTTTCATGAGTCAACTAGGGAACATCTGGTAGGTCTACTTGAGTTCTGGCCCATCGGATCAGTGATAAAATAAATTTCAGTTGGTTTTAAATGGACCATGCAACACTATGTGTGGCCAACATTACAACCTCACAAAAGATCAAGGGTAATGAAAATTGGAGAGAGAGGTCCTTAAAACTGGTGGCTCAACAGACTAATGCAGTCTGTTATTAACAGCAGCTGCCTGCAATTACTGCAGGTTCAAGCCCCACCAGGCCCAAGGTTGACTCAGCCTTCCATCCTTTATAAGGTAGGTAAAATGAGGACCCAGATTGTTGGGGGCAATAAGTTGACTTTGTATATAATATACAAATAGGATGAAGACTATTGCTTGACATAGTGTAAGCCGCCCTGAGCCTTCAGAGAAGGGCGGTATAAAAATTTAATAAATAATAAATAATAATAATAATAAAGGCAAATAAAAAAAAACACCATGAAGACACGATCTTGAAAAACATGCCTGGCAGGAATTTCCCTGCAGAGGGCACACCAAGACAGCAAGTAGCCTGTTTTATTTGCTGGATAAACTCTCATTTTAATTCCTGCTGGACCAAAACTTGTAAGATGCCAACAGGAACAGCCGAAGGAGTTTCACTTTTCCTTCAAGGGCTCTGGGAAGCGGTTTCTGATGTGTGTCTGTGAACGGCAGGCAGCCGCACCTCAATAGGAAATGCAAATAATGGTCAAAAAAGGGAGGAAAAAACAACAACTCCAGTTTATTTGAAGACTTTTGAGTGTCCAAGCCAAGAAACAGGATATTTTATGCAACGGCAGAAGATTCCACGGAAAAATAAAGGGTTGGATGGAGCTCACTAGGTCTAGGTGGCGAAAGTGACGTCTAATCTGGATTTCCCAGCTCTGGAGGTAGACATGGCGCTTTTGAGTTCCGGGGTCTTCACGTACGCGATGCTTCTTTGAGTTTCCAGTGAAATGGCGGTTTTGGACTTGAGCTTCCTGGAAGAAGAGCTTCTCAAGCCGCTATGCGACCGCCTCACGCCGGTCTTTGAGGATCTGCCTCTCAGGGTTCCCTTGAAGAGACAGAAGGGGAAAAAATTAGGATTACTATAACCCAGACGTGGGCAGCTATGGTCCTTTTATGACCTTGGACTTCGACTCCCAGAATTCCTGAGCCAGCATTTTTATTGGGGTTTTTAAATTAGGTGAAATGCTAATATATATATATTCCAAGTCCATCTATGATATGCCATATGAATAGAATAGAAGAGAATTTTTAAAGAATAGAAGAGAATTTTTTTATTGGCCAAGTGTGGTTGGAGACACAAGGAATTTGTCTTTGGTGCAGACGCTCTCAGGGTACATGAAAGAAAAGATACGTTCATCATGAATCATAAGGTACAGCACTTAATGATAGTCATAGGCAAAGAAGCAATCAAACCGTATTAAGAAACAGTCAATAAAAATCGTAAGGATACCAGCAACAAGGTTACTTATTTACTAATTTATGCTGAATAAATAAATGAATAAATATTGTTTCTGAGATGGTGGCAGAAGCCTCAGTCCCCTTGGAAATTCCCAGTTAAGGCTGTAAGTTAAGTACCTTAACTTACAGCCATAATTAATTAATTAATTAATTAATTAATAATTAATATTTAATAATTATTTAATATTTAATAATAAATAATAATAATTTAATAAATATTTAATATTTAATAATTAATAATTTAATATTAATAATTAACTTACAACCATAATTAATTAATTAATAATAAATAATAACTAATAAATAATTACTTAAGTACTAAGTTTAACTCACAGAATCATCTATTGTAATGTCCTTCCTGTTAAAGACTACTTCAGCTTCAATTGCAATAATACTAGAGCAACCAATAGATTTAAACTTAATGTCAACCGCTTTAATCTAGATTGCAGAAAATATGACTTCTGTAACAGAATCATCAGTGCTTGGAACACTTTACCTGACTCTGTGGTCTCTTCCCATAATCCTAAAAGCTTTAACCAAAAACTTTCTACTATTGACCTCACCCCATTCCTAAGAGGAACATAAGGGGCGTGCATAAGCGCACAAACGTGCCTACCGTTCCTGTCCTATTGTTTTTTCTTTTCTTCTTCCTATATATATGCTTATACCTCCTTATATTTACTCGTATATATGTTTATTTACTATATAATCTTTTTGTATGATACCTACATATATTGTTGTGACAAAATAAAATAAATAAATAAATAAATAAACCTGAAAGTACCTTGTGTGTCCAATCACACTTGGCCAATAAAATTCTATTCTATTCTATTCTATTCTATTCTATTCTATTCTATTCTATTCTATTCTATTCTATTCTATTCTATCCCATCCCATCCCATCCCATCCCATCCCATCCTCTATTCTATTCTATTCTATTCTATTCTATTCTATTCTATTCTATTCTATTCCATTCCATTCCATTCCACTCCACTCCATATTTTCTATTCTATTCTATTCTATTCTATTCTATTCTATTCTATTCTATTCTATTCTATTCTATTCTATTCTATTCTGAAAGAACATACAGGTAATCTTCAATTTATGACCACAACTGATCCCAACATTTCTGTGAGACACTTGTTAAGTGAATTTTGCTCCATTTCATGACTTTCCTTGCCACAGTTAAGTGAACACTACAGTTATTAAATGAGCAACCCGGTTGTTAAGTGAATCTGGCTTCCCCATGAACTTTGCACCTCAGAAGGTCGCAAAAAAAAGGGGATCCCGTGACCCCCCAAGACACTGCAACCGTCATAAATACGAGTCCCAAGCATCTGAATTTTGATCACGAGATGCTACAACGGTCGCTCGTGTGAAAAAAAATGTCATTAGCCACTTTTTTCAGTTCTGTCGTAACTTCGAACAGTTACTAAATGAGCTATTGTAAGTGGAGGACTGGCTATACGAGGCATTTGCCTTCAGAAAGGGCTGGTCAACGGGGGTGAATTAGGGGCTGAGCCCCCCCCCTCCTAATAAGCGGTTGGTTCTTTCCATCAACTTACTTTACTGGCCGATTTTTTGGGGCGTCGTCTGGGAATTGCCGCGATCCATTTAAAGCTGGAAAGGAAAGAGACGTCGTGAATTCTTTCGTGGATTCTAAGCAAGCAAGATGCGAAGGATTCCCCCCCCCACCGCCTTGCATGCTCAGGATTCGAACGCGGGCCCTCCGGCCACATCCTCCTCTTATCCCCCTGCGCTCAGGAGGAAGGCCATTTTACTTACAAGGCGTCGACGTGGCGCGCGATGAAAACCCCCCCTGCCAGGACGATCAGACCGATCAGGGTGAAGAGCCCAACGACGACGATGGTGGGCACTGGGGGATTAAAGAGAGAAGAAGAAGCCTGAACGGGGCTTGCGAATGTTTGTATGTTTGTTCGAAACCAGGATTTGTGGGCCAAGGGTCAGGGATGCCTGCAGCAGGGTGCGGGAAAGCAAAGGGGTGAAATCTAAAAATTTTCCCGACCGGTTCTGTGGGGCGTGGCTTAATTGGTGGGCGTGGCTGGGTGGGCGTGGCCAATAACAATAAATAATAAAAACAATAAAGTATAAAAAAAAATAAGAGGTATCAAAAACCAACTTTCACACTTTACACACACACAACACAACACAACTGACTCACACACAATGAAAAAGCAGCTGCACTTCACACACTTCACACAGCCACAAAAAGCTCAAAAACCTACTTTCACACTTTACACAACTCACACACACACACAAAATGCCACATACAGCTTTCTGAGATTTGGTGTGTTTGTGTAGTTAGAGTGAAACACTACAGAAACACACCAAATCTCAGAAAGCTGCACAAATATTTTATTTTATTATTTTATTTTATTTTATTGTGGATTTCAAGTCCCAGAGTTCCTCAGCTAGCAAAGCAGGAAGTCAAAGCAAGCTTTTTTTTTTCCTTCAGTAGCTGAAGAAAGAATAGAATAGAATAGAATAGAATTTTATTGGCCAAGTGTGATTGGACACACAAGGAATTTGACTTGGTGCATATGCTCTCAGTGTACATAAAAGAAAAGATACCTTCATCAAGGTATGCATGCAGTTGCCAGCCCGAAAGAGCAGTAATTATAGGTAAGTGAGGAGGGGGCACTGGGTGGGCATGGGTGGGGGCTCTTGTAAGTGGAGGCTGTTAAAAAAGTGAGTTTAAAAGCCTGTGAGGATCAGGAAACTCCTCTGGGATCACCAGAGGAGGCTTTTAAATCCTGGGGTTTTTTCCTTTTTTCCCCCCTCCTTTGGCTGAAGAGGGTTTTTAAAAAAAAACTTTTAAAGGTTTTGATCTCTGCTCAGCCCTGTGATCATCAGAGGGTTTTTTTTTTTTTTTTACTTTTAAAGGCATGTTTCGGCTGAAGAAAAACTTTTAAAAGTAAAAAAAAAAACCTCTGCTGATGGTGCGGCTCAGCAGAGGCAGGGGGGCGTGGCCAGGGATTTTTGCTACCGGTCCTCCGAACCAGCAGCCGCCATCGCTACCTAATCGGGGGGAGCATTTCACCCCTGGGGCAGCCCCCTCTGAGGCTCCGCCTATTGAATCAGAATAGAATGTGCTGGAAGGGACTTTGGAGGTCTTCTAGTCCAGCCCCCTGCCCAAGCAGGAGGAGAACCTATGTAACAAGTAACAACAACAGAGTTGGAAGGGACCTTGGAGGCCTTCTAGTCCAACCCCCTGCCCAGGCAGGAAACCCTACATCATCTCAGACAGATGGTTATCCAACATTTTCTTAAAAATTTCCAGTGTTGGAGCATTTACAACTTCTGCAGGCAAGTCGTTCCGTTGATTAATTGTTCTAACAGTCAGGAAATTTCTCCTTAGTTCTAAGTTGCTTCTCTCCTTGATCAGTTTCCACCCATTGCTTCTTGTTCTACCCTCAGGTGCTTTGGAGAACAGCCTGACTCCCTCTTCTTTGTGGCAGCCCCTGAGATATTGGAACACAGCTATCATGTCTCCCCTAGTCCTTCTTTTCATTAAACGAGCCATACCCAGTTCCTGCAAGCGTTCTTCATATGTTTTAGCCTCCAGTCCCCTCATCATCTTTGTTGCTCTTCTCTGCACTCTTTCTAGAGTCTCAACATCCTTTTTACATCGTGGAGACCAAAACTGGATGCAATATTCCAAGTGTGGCCTTACCAAGGCATTATAAAGTGGTATTAACATTTCACGTGATCTTGATTCTATCCCTCTGTTTATGCAGCCCAGAACTGTGTTGGCTTTTTTAGCAGCTGCTGCACACGGCTGGCTCATATCTAAATGGTTGTCCACTATGATTTAATCCTTATGATAAATCCTTATGATTTATATTGCTATATTGATCATCAATTGTGTTATAAATGTTGTACCTTGATGAACGTATCTTTTCTTTTATGTACACTGAGAGCATTTGCACCAAGACAAATTCCTTGTGTGTCCAATCACACTTGGCCAATAAAAAAAATTCTATTCTATAAAAATTCTATTCTATTCTATCTAGGACTCCAAGATCCCTCTCACAGGTACTACTATTGAGCCATCATTTTAGACAGGTGCCTCTTTAGAATAGACTCTTCTTAAAAACATCCAGTGTCATTGCAGGACACCAGGACACGGTGACGTCTAGTCCCACCTGTTCGAAGAATAATTTGGGGTCCCTACTTGCACTGGGACGGCACAAGAATAAAAAAAAAAGGGGGGGAGGGGCAATTCCAGGCAGCTGGGATGAAAGAAGGACGATTTGTTCCCTAAAAGCAACGAGTTTGCCTTCAGGGGCAGCTGCAGAGAAATGGGGTAAAGAAGCAGGTTTTTATAGGGGGTTGGACTAGAAGACCTCCAAGGTCCCTTCCAACTCTGATATTATTATTATTATATAGGGGGAGCATGTGGAAGTGTCTATGTGCTGTTTTCAGGCTGACACGTGTGTGTGTGTGTGCAGGTAAGTATTCTTGTGAACACGCAGTTCCACTGGGAAACCTAATTTAGTTAACTGGATTTGTGTTTCGGAGACCTTCTCCTTTGATATGTGGATTAGGCCCGCATAACTTCAGAAGTTGTGGGAGCTTCATCCCTGGAAGCTTTCAAGAAGAGACTGGGCTGCCATCTGTCGGAAATGGTGTAGGGTCTCCTGCTTGGGCGGGTGGGGGTGGGGGGGGTTGGACTAGACCCTTCCAACTCTGTTATAATCTGTCAGTTTAAACTTATTTGGAGATTTGAGGAAGTTTGATTTAAGGGTTCCCCCCCCCTCTCCGTTTGCTATTTTTACTTGTTTAATTTAGTTTCAGCTTGATTGTCAATTACGTAGTAGAGACACTGATTTTCATTCTGGATTTTGTTAATGCTTTAAGGGAATATGGAAACAGTATATAATATATTTTGATATAAAACGTCTCACTCACCTTAGCCGTAAACCCAACTGGGTGACCTTGGGCCAATCACCAGGAGACGGTGAGTTCTAGTCCCGCCTTAGCCTTAAAACCCAACTGGGTGACCTTGGGCCAATCACCAGGAGACGGTGAGTTCTAGTCCCGCCTTAGCCGTAAAACCCAACTGGGTGACCTTGGGCCAATCACCAGGAGACGGTGAGTTCTAGTCCTGCCTTAGCCGTAAAACCCAACTGGGTGACTTTGGGTCAATCACCAGGAGGCGGTGATTTCTAGTCCCGCCTTAGCTGTAAAACCCAACTGGGTGACCTTGGGCCAACCACCAGGAGACGGTGAGTTCTAGTCCCACCTTAGCCATAAAACCCAGCTGGTCTGAACGGGACAGGAGACAAAGAAGCAGGGAGGAAAGAGAGGCCGCCTACACTGATATGGTGGAGGGGGCCCACTGTCGATGCTTCCCCCAAACCCTGGTTTGGTGCATAAGGGAGGGGCCCATCCGTAAGAGCAATGGCAGTTTCGGTTGCTGTTGCAGACCTGAAAACAAACAAGGAGATGGCCAGGATTGGCAAAGGTCCAGACCCAGGAAGAAAAACTTTGACAGTCACATTTCCACCCTAGCCAGAGAAGTCTGCCGGCTCAGGATTGCGTGAGGCACAAATGTTGCTTATATGACTGGGGTCTCCAAACAACTGGGTGACCTTGGGCCAATCACCAGGAGACGGTGAGTTCTAGTCCCGTCTTAGCTGTAAAACCCAACTGGGTGACCTTGGGCCAATCACCAGGAGACGGTGAGTTCTAGTCCCACCTTAGCCGTAAAACCCAACTGGGTGACCTTGGGCCAATCACCAGGAGACGGTGAGTTCTAGTCCCGCCTTAGCCGTAAAACCCAACTGGGTGACCTTGGGCCAACCACCAGGAGACGGTGAGTTCTAGTCCCAAATTAGCCATAAAACCCAACTGGGTGACCTTGGGCCAATCACCAGGAGACGGTGAGTTCTAGTCCCACCTTAGCCGTAAAACCCAACTGGGTGACCTTGGGCCAATCACCAGGAGACGGTGAGTTCTTAGCCATAAAACCCAACTGGGTGACCTTGGGCCAACCACCAGGAGACTGTGAGTTCTAGTCCCGCCTTAGCCGTAAAACCCAACTGGGTGACCTTGGGCCAACCACCAGGAGACGGTGAGTTCTAGTCCCAAATTAGCCATAAAACCCAACTGGGTGACCTTGGGCCAATCACCAGGAGACGGTGAATTCTAGTCCCGCCTTAGCCGTAAAACCCAACTGGGTGACCTTGGGCCAATCACCAGGAGACGGTGAGTTCTAGTCCCGCCTTAGCCGTAAAACCCAACTGGGTGACCTTGGGCCAATCACCAGGAGACGGTGAGTTCTTAGCCATAAAACCCAACTGGGTGACCTTGGGCCAACCACCAGGAGACTGTGAGTTCTAGTCCCCCCTTAGTCATAAAACCCAACTGGGTGACCTTGGGCCAATCACCAGGAGACGGTGAGTTCTTAGCCATAAAACCCAACTGGGTGATCTTGGGCCAACCACCAGGAGACGGTGAGTTCTAGTCCCACCTTAGCCATAAAACCCAACTGGGTGACCTTGGGCCAATCACCAGAGACGGTGAGTTCTAGTCCCCCCTTAGTCATAAAACCCAGCTGGGTGACCTTGGGCCGATGACCAGGAGACTGTGAGTTCTAGTCCCACCTTAGCCATAAAACCCAACTGGGTGACCTTGGGCCAACCACCAGGAGACTGTGAGTTCTAGTCCCCCCTTAGTCATAAAACCCAACTGGGTGACCTTGGGCCAATCACCAGGAGACGGTGAGTTCTTAGCCATAAAACCCAACTGGGTGATCTTGGGCCAACCACCAGGAGACGGTGAATTCTCCCAGGATGGGGAATAAGAATTGCTTTGATCCCCACTGTTGCGGCCGCCATCTTCACTTTTTTTGGGGGGAGGACACCCTTGGGCATGGATGATAGCCCAGTTTGCCACTTACTCCTCGGTATCTACACGTAGAAGGATCGCAGTCGAAATCCAGCACAGCCACGTCCACGCACGATCTATTTAAGCAGATCTAGAAAAGGAGAGACACCTTTGCACCAAAAGTCTGAATTCTTAAAGCTAAAAGTAAAGGTTCCCCTAGCACATAAGTGCTAGTCATTGCTGACTCTAGGGGGCGCTGCTCATCTCCGTTTCAAAGCTGAGGAGCTAGCGCTGTCCGAAGACATCTCCGTGGTCATGTGGCCGGCATGACTCAACGCCAAAGGCTCAAGGAACGCTCTTCCCTTCCCACCAAAGGTGGTCCCTATTTTTTCTACTTGCATTTTTACGTGCTTTCGAACTGCTAGGTTGGCAGGAGTTGGGACAAGTCACGGGAACTCACCCCTTTACACAGCAGCACTAGGGATTGGAACCACTGAACTGCCGATCTTTCAATCGACAAGCTCAGAGTCTTAGCCACTGACCCACCACGTCCCTTACTTATAATACACGTTGAATTCCTTATTTATACATGCTGAATTCTTACAAGATGTATAAAGTCATTTCTAGCAAAGTCTTCTAGCGCGGCAGCCCCCAAATATTTGGGGAACCAGGGACCGGTTCCATGGGGGAGAGTTTTTCCGTGGACCAGACGGGTTGTGGTTTGGTGTGCTGCCTGCATCTCACTCACAGATGGGGCTTCGCTTGTTTGCGTGGCCTGGTTTCTGGCATGCCATGGAGCAGTTCTGATCCATGGACATTGGGGATCCCTGTTTTAGGGTACTTTGGGAAAAAAGATGGATCTAGAACAGTGGTGGATTTCAATTTTTTTTACTACCGGTTCTGTGGGTGTGGCTTGGTGGGTGTGGCATGGCTTGGTGGGCGTGGCAGGGAAAGGATACTGCAAAATCTCCATTCCCACCCCATTCTGGGAGAAGGATACTGCAAAATCCCCATTTCCTCCCAATCAGCTGGGACTCAGGAGGCAGAGAATAGATGGGGGCGGGGCCAGTCAGAATTTTTACTACCAGTTCTGTGGGTGTGGCTTGGTGGGCGTGGCATGGCTTGGTGGGTGTGGCTTGGTGGGTTTGGCATGGCTTGGTGGGCGTGGCAGGGAAAGGATACTGCAAAATCTCCATTCCCACCCCATTCTGGGAGAAGGTTATTGCAAAATCCCCATTTCCTCCCAATCAGCTGGGACTTGGGAGGCAGAGAATCGATGGGGGCGGGGCCAGTCAGAATTTTTACTACCAGTTCTGTGGGTGTGGCTTGGTGGGCGTGGCATGGCTTGGTGGGCATGGCTTGGTGGGCGTGGCAGGGGAAGGTTACTGCAAAATCCCCATTTCCTCCCGATCAGCTGGGACTCGGGAGGCAGAGAATCGATGGGGGTGGGGCCAGTCAGAATTTTTACTACCGGTTCTCCCAACTATTCAAAATTTCTGCTACTGGTTCTCCAGAACTGGTCAGAACCTGCTGAAACCCACCTCTAATCCAGAACTTCTGTTTTCCCCACCCTTAGTTAAACAATCCCCTTTCCCATAAAACTGGTAGTCCTTGACCTACGGCCAAGATGGAGCCAAATTTGTGTTGGTAAGTGAGACAGTTCTGAAGGGAGTTTTGGCCCATTTTAGCAAGCTTTCTTGCCACAGTCGTTAAGTGAATCATTGCTGTTGTTAAGTGAGGAACACGGTTGTTAAGTGAATCCAGCTTCCAGGTTGACTTGGCGTGTCAGGTTGCCAAAGGGGGATCACGTGACCCCGGGATGCTACAACGGTCATAAATATGAACCAGTTGCCAAGTGTCTGAATTTTGATCATCTGACCGCGGGGGACGCTGCGATGGTCGTTAAGTGTGAAAAACACTCACTTTTTCAGTGCCGTTGTGATTCTCAGCCCAAACGCTCCATATTTGGAGGATGCTTCCAAAAAAGAATTTGGGATGGGATGAGACCAACAAGAACTCTAGTAAACTTTTGACAACTCAGAGTGGATCAGGAAGATAACATAACATAACATAACATCAGAGTTGGAAGGGACCTTGGAGGCCTTCTAGTCCAACCCCCTGCCCAGGCAGGAAACCCTACACCATCTCAGTCAGATGGTTATCCAACATTTTCTTAAAAACTTCCAGTGTTGGAGCATTCACAACTTCTGAAGGCAAGTCGTTACACTTATTGATTGTTCTAACTGTCAGGAAATTTCTCCTTAGTTAATGGTCGGGGCTTACCTGGTCGGTGCCACAAGTGGTTCCATCTCGCACAGCTCCCAGGTCATAGACGTCCTCCCCCAGGTCAAATTCGGTCCCCCAACACACGGTGCCCCCCACAGGAGTCTGGAGTACCTCCTGCCCAGTCGCGATACTCGAGATTTTTCCCACGTTAACACACTGCACTCTCCCACACAGGACATCCCTAGTCGTAGAGCGAGACAGAAGAACCGGATACTGTGTAAGTGGCCGTTGTAGTTTCACATTTCTCTCTACAGGTAGTCATTGGCTTATGACCACAAATGAGCCCCAAAATGATGGGGCTAAGTCAAAAACATTTGTCAAGTGACTCTCACCCCGTTTTGCGACATGTCTTGCCATGGTTGTAAATGTTGTGGTCCACCAGCAGCCTATGGAGTTGGACAGTGAGGAGGCTGGGGAGGAACATGGGCCAGTCCTGGAGTCTGGGGAAGGCTTGGGCGAGGGCTCTGCGTTGGAGGCAGAGATGGGGCCAGGGGCATCTGGGAGTTATGTGCTGACTCCGGAGCCTCCAGCGTCTGACGTCAGAGAGGCAGAGGAACAGAGGGACCCTGTTGCCAGTGCGGCATGCGCAGAGCTGCCAGGAGGCAAGAACAGTTGACAAAAGGGGCAACTCAGGAGTAAGGCTTGGAGATGATTGGCCCCTGCCATAAGACATAAAGATGTAATTGTGATGATGCTACATATTTTCATATTTGGTGGACTTGTAAGGATATAAAGGCCTTTTGGATAAAAATTTGGTGGATTTTACAAAATGTTTTGAAAAAGAAGATAAAGTTCCTGCCGCAATTTTTTTTGTTGGGAATTATTACGGACTGTACAGTAATTGAGACTAAATTGATTTTAAATTTAATAACAGCAGCAAGATTACTAATAGGACAATACTGGAAGAAAAAAGAAGTACCTACAATAGAAGAATGGATATTGAAAGTTGCCAATTTGGCTGAGATGGCGAAGATATCAGCCTTTTTGAAAGACAATACGCAAGAAAGATACTTAAAGGAATGGAAAAAATGGATTGACTATATTCAAAGTAGATATCAGACTAAGAGTTATCAGACTGTTTTTGAATGATTATGATGTATTATTTTTGATTGTTTTCGGGGGAAGTTAGGAATTGATGATTGTAGGGGTATAATTAAGTTGGGACGAAAATTTTTTAGCATATGTTTGTTTTATTTTTAACTATACCTTGTGCTCGTTCCGGGAAGTCGGGGGGGAGGGGGGTTGTGAAGGGAGGGGGGAGGGGAGGTGGGGGAAAGGGGGAAAAAAATTTTCTGTAAAACTTTTTGAATAAAAAAAATAAAAAAAAAATAAAGAAGGAACAAAGGCACGTGAGCCTTTGCAGGAAGCAACTTTGTTCGTGCTGGTCGGTTTAAATTCTGAAGCTCCATGTCGTGTCCCACTCCTCCTCTGACGGCCGGGTCTGGGAAGTCTGTATCAAGCGTGGCCACGAAGCCTCTGCAGCTTTGCCAAATTCCTGTCAGAGTTCTCAGGGCAGGCAGGAATCCAAGGTGTGACTTCAGCAACCAGATGAGACTTTGCCTGACTCAAAGAATGCCAGAAAGCAGATCCTTTATATAGGCCATGGCGGGTGGCTCCCTGACTCAGCACTTATCCAGGCCTGCCCCTCCCTTCCTTTTGCTGACGTCGCCTCTCCATTCTCCGGAAGCGGGGATCCGTCCACTGTGTCCTTCCATCCTCCTGGTCTGCTGCCGGCAATTCTAGCTCGTGGCTGGCTTCGTGCTCACACGCTGTCGGAGGGAGGTTTGTTTGCTCAGTCTGTCCGGGCATGGTGTCAGGGCTGGGGGCTGGAGGCATGCCAGGCCGTTCCTCTTCATTATCAGACTCTGGCTCAGATAGCAGGAGATGGGAGGGGCCCGGCTGCAGAGAGGAGGGCGGGCGAGGCACAACACTCCGTTTTGACTCTGTGCTCCGTGTGGCTTTGCAAAGCTAATGGTCAATTTGGTCTTTGGCAGCGTATCCCAAAGGACTGTGGCAGACTTCGGTCGAACTCTTTACAAACTATTTGTGACTCATGATGGGCTGGGAATGAACAGAATTCACAGCCGTTGAAATAAAAAGAGGGTTTTTGGGACAGATTGTGTGCTTTTTACTGTCTCAGGAAGCCAAGGTCGGAACAGTTAAGTGAATCTGGTTTCCCCACTGACTTTGCTCGCAGAAGGGGATTGTGTAACCCCGAGATGCTGTGACCGTCATAAATAGGAGTCAGTTTCCAAGTGTCCAGATTATTGATCACATGATGGTGGAACGTGGCAACCGTCATAAATAGGAATCAGTTGCCAAGTGCCCAGATTTTTGATCATGCTACAACGGTCGTTAAGTGTGAAGAGTGGTCATCAGACGTTTTGTTTCAGTGCCGTGGTAACTTTGAACGGTCACTAAACTGAACTGTTGTAAGTTGAGGACTACCTGTCTGTTTTTTTATGTCGTGCTATTAATGTGTTGGCTGGAGTTAATAACAAAGCCTGAACTTTCTTTATTCACTGAGCGCACGATCCCTGCCTTGACCCTTGGCAAAATTTGGTGGCTGTCACAAACAGGGTCGCTCTCTGCTCTGTTTTAGACCATGGCTTGATGTTGGTCTCAGCACCATTGTGGGTTGTTTTTGTTTTTCTCCCCTCCAATGTCTCAGCCAGGCCTGGGCAAACCCCCTCCTGGCAAGGGGTCCCTGAAAGCCCACTTACTTCTCCAGACACTTCCGAAAAACCGAGCCATCCTTGCCGCAGTTGCCAAAGCGGTCGCCTCGCATGTTCATCTCCTTGAAGCAGCTCAGGGGGGCTTCCCGGGCATCTGGAAGGGGAAGCAGGCGCTTAAGGGAGGCACTGATGATGTTCCCTAGTTGGGTCGTGAAATGTCTGCAAGAAAGCAACCAAGCACCAAGGACCTCACAGTCCTCCTCCTCCTCCCTGCAACCCACCCTTCAACAACTAAGCACCATGGACCCCACAGTCCACCACTTCCTCCTCCTCCTCCTCCTCCTCTCTTGCAAACCTTCCTCCCTGCCCCTTCTAGCACTGATGACGTTCCCTAGCTGGGTCGTGAAACGTCTGCAAGAAAGCAACCAAGCACCAAGGACCTCACAGTCCTCCTCCTCCTCCCTGCAACCCACCCTTCAACAACTAAGCACATGGACCCCACAGTCCACCTCCTCCTCCTCCTCCTCCTCCTCCTCCTCCTCTCTTGCAAACCTTCCTCCCTGCCCCTTCTAGCACTGATGACGTTCCCTAGCTGGGTCGTGAAACATCTGCAAGAAAGCAACCAAGCACCAAGGATCTCAAAGTCCTTCTCCTCCTCCCTGTAACCCACCCTTCAACAACTAAGCACCATGGACCCCACAATCCACCACCACCTTTTCCTCCTCCTCCTCCTCCTCCTCCTCCTCCTCCTCCTCCTCCTCCTCCTCCTCCTCCTCTCTTGCAAACCTTCCTCCCTGCCCCTTCTAGCACTGATGACGTTCCCTAGCTGGGTCGTGAAGCGTCTGCAAGAAAGCAACCAAGCACCAAGGACCTCACAGTCCTCCTCCTCCTCCCTGCAACCCACCCTTCAACAACTAAGCACCATGGACCCCACAGTCCACCACTTCCTCCTCCTCCTCCTCCTCCTTTCCACAAACCCCTGCCCCTTCCAGCATTGATGATGTTCCCTAGTTGGGTCATGAAACGCCTGCCAGAAAACCACCAAACCCGGAGAGCACCAAGGATCCTACAGTCCTCTTCGTCTTCCTCCTCCACTCCACAAACCCCATCCCCTTCTAGCACTGATCATGTAACCTAGCTGGGTCATGAGACGTCTGCAAGAAAACAACTCAGCTCAGAGAGCATGAAGGACCCCACAGTCCTCTCCTCCTCTTCTTCCTCCTCCTCCTCCTCTCCACAACGCCCCCTTCCCTTCCAGGGTTGATGATGTTCCCTAGTTGGGTCATGAAACGCCTGCCAGAAAACCACCAAACCCAGAGAGCAGCAAGGAGGCCACAGCTGAGCCGCAGAGATTCTCTCCTCTCGGGAGCATCACCCTCTGCACCCACAGTCCACCTGCCTGGAGCCCAAGGACGGACAGGTTGGCCTTACCCGGCCCGAACAGAGCCTTGCAGTGCGTGTGGAGGTCCAGGCAAAGTCCCAGGAAACAATGGTTGTCGTGGCCGCAGGGGGTCCCGTCCTGCTTGTGGACGTCCGTCGGACAATCGAAGGAGGTCCCGTTGCAGAATTCCGGGAGGTCGCACTCCGAAGTGGCTTCCCTGCACCGGGTTCCCGCTTCGGAAAACTGGCGGAGGCAAGAATCCCAGGCTGCTTCTGGGTGCTCAAAATGTGGCAGCTCCACCAGAAGCCCCCCACCCCCCACCCCCCGCCCGTACCACCACCACCCCCGCCCGGCACCCAGGCTGCAGATGCCCTGCTGGCATTTTGTGATTTGACTTTTCCAACTCGCCACAAATCCCAAACGCTCCCTGGGGCTTATGGAGAATAAACGATACGATAAAAACGATAAAATACGATCCACAATGGAGTCAGAGATTTCTTTTGCCAAGCGAGATGGTTGTTAAGTGAGTTTTGTGCCATTTTATGACCTTTCTTGCTACAGTTGTGAAGTTAATGACACAGTTCTTAAGAGAATCTGCTTCACTGAAGGAGGGGGAAGGAAGGAAGGAAGGAAGGAAGGAAGGAAGGAAGGAAGGAAGGAAGGAAGGAAGGAAAAAAGGAAGGAGAAAGGGGGTGAGGAAAGGAGAGAGGGAGGAGAGAATGAGAGGAGGAAGGAAAAGGGAGGGAGGGAAGAAGGGAGGATGGGAGGGAGGGAGTGAAGGAGGAAGGAGAGAATGAGAGGAAGAATGAAGGAAGGAAGGAAGGAAGGGAAGGAGGGTGGGAGGAGGAGGAGAAAGGAAGGAAAGAAGGAAAGAAGGAAGGAAGGAAGGAAGGAATGAGAAAGGGAGTGAAGGAGGAAGGAAGGAGAGATTGAGAGGAAGAATGAAGGAAGGAAGGAAGGAGGGTGGGGGAGGGAGGAGGAGAAAGGAAGGAAAGAAGGAAGGAAGGAAGGAAGGAAGAAGGGAGTGAAGGAGGAAGGAAGGAGAGAATGAGAGGAAGAATGAATGAACAAATGAATGAATGGAAGGAAGGAAGGAGGGTGGGGGAGGGAGGGAGAAAGGAAGGAAGGAAAGAAGGAAGGAAGGAAGGAAGAAGAAAGGGAGTGAAGGAGGAAGGAAGGAGAGAATGAGAGGAAGAATGAATGAACAAATGAATGAATGGAAGGAAGGAAGGGAGGGAGGGAGGGAGGGAGGGAGAAAGGAAGGAAGGACAGAAGGAAGGAATGAAGGAAGAAGAAAGGGAGTGAAGGAGGAAGGAAGGAGAGAATGAGAGGAAGAATGAATGAACAAATGAATGAATGGAAGGAGGGAAGGAAGGAAGGGAAGGAGGGAGGTAGAAAAGGAGAAGGAAGGGAGGGAAGAAGGGAGGAAAAAAGGAGAAAAGGAAGGAAGGAGAAAAGGAGGGAGGAAGGAAGATGGAGATTAATACAAAGGGAGAAAGAAAAATATGAGAGAGAGGAAGGCAGAGAGGCAGAAAGATAGAGAAGGAAGGAAGGAAAGAAGGAAGGAAGGAAGGAATGATGGTGACCCACCAGCCTTTATATTAGCCAAATAAGGGCTGGAAAGCAGGAGCTGCTGTGGGAAGAGGCGGTTGCCTCCGGGCTCTTCTCCTCCTCCTGGAGGCCTTTGGCCCAGCAGGGCCGTACCTGCCTCACCTGCAACTGCCTAGATACCTCTTAGCCTCAGACCAGGTGCGGGGCTCTTACCTGGCACTTGTCGCAGCAGAGCCCGTAGAGGCAGTCGATGTCCTTTTTGAACTGGCAGTCCTCCTGGCAACATCTGTTCTTCCGGCAGTCCTGCCAATCAGAGGGAGAACCGCCTCGTTGACATACACACCCTCCAGGGCCCGGGGCCACCCAAAAATCCCAAACCTCCCCATCACCCCCCTCCGACGTTAAAGGAAATCGAAGCTTACGGCGGGCCCTTTGATTTTGGGGTACTTCTCATTCATGAGTACAATTTTGATTGCCGAGCTGCCCTCTTCCTGTTAAAAAAGAGAGAAAGAAAGAATTGTATCGCCGGTTTCTTAAATATCCCCACCACAGGGATACGGCAGGCAGTCCTCGAGTTACGACCGCAGGGGAGCCCCAAATTTCTGTTGCTAAGCGAGAGTGAGTTGTTCATTTTACAGCTTTTTCTCGCCACCGTTGTTAAGTGAATTGTCGTATCTGTCAAGCTAGCGACGGGGCTTGTCGTGTCCCACTCCTCCGCTGACGGACGGGTCAGGGAAATCCGAATCAGGCTTGCCTCTGCAGCTCTGCCCAAAGTCCTAGCAAAGTCCTCAGAGCAGGCAGGAGACCAGTAAGTGACTTCAGCAAGATAAGTTTGACTTTGCCTGACTCAGAGACTGCCAGAAAGCAGATCCTTTATATAGGCCATGGGGTGTGGCTCCATGACTCAGCACTCATTAAGGCCTGCCTCTCCCTTCCTTCTGTTGCCTCCGCCTATCCAGTCTTCTGATGCGAGGGTCACTCCAATCAGCAGCTGTTGGAAATAAACTTTCCTCAGGCTCACATGCTGTGGAGGAGGGGGAGGGGTCTAGCTGCTCCGTTTGCCTGGGCATGGAGCCAGGGCTGGGGCCGGGGGATGCTCCCTCCTCTGCAGCCTGCTTGGGCACGGAGCCAGGGCTGGGGCTGGGAGATGCCCCCTCCTCAGCCTGTCTGGGCATGGAGCCAGGGCTGGGGCCGGGAGGTGCTCCCTCCTCTGCAGCTTGTCTGGGCATGGAGCCAGGGCTGGGGCCGGGAGGACATTCTTCAGCGTTCGGAAGCAGATAAGCAGACCCCGGCTGCGGTGAGAGCGGGCAAGACACAACAGGGCTGTTGAGCGAATCTGGCTTCCCCACTGATTCTGCTCGCCGAAAGGAGGGATCGCGTGACCCCAGCTGCGACGCCGTGACCGTCATAAATACGAGTCAGAGGCCAAGGACCTGAATTTTGACCCATGAGACCACGAAGAATGCTGCAACGGTCGTAAGTGCGAAAAACGGCCGTAAGTCCCTGTTTTCACTGCCGTTGTAACTTTGAATCATCGCTAAATGAATGGGTGTAAGTTGCTTGCTAGCTGTAGAGCTCAGCTGGCAACAAACTCAAGAGTTTTGAGTCTTCTTCTGTTATACCAAAAGGAGCCAAGATAAATCGATTTTCTGTCGAGTGTCTTAATCAGGGGATATCTTCTAATCATCCATGGTCCTGTCTCCCCTTGAGGGGAAACCAGTAGTGCAGGGGTCTCCAACCTTGGTCCCTTTAAGACTTGTGGACTTCAACTCCCAGAGTCCCTCAGCCAGCAAAGCTGGGAATTGAAGTCCACAAGTCTTAAAGGGACCAAGGTTGGAGACCCCTGCAGTAGTTGGTCCCTCTTACCTTCGCTACCAGTTCAGAACTGGGAGCACGCTCGCTCACGCACTCACTCTGCTCGTGCGCGGACATTCTGCCCAGAACCTCCCACCGCTGCGACTACCGGTTCGCCTGAACCGGGGTGAACCGATAGGAACCCTCCGCTGGGGAAAACCTCCCACAATCTTTTTTCTCCGGGAAGTTTGTCTATTCGTGGCTTCTGCTTGAGATCACGCCTGGCTTTCCACAGAGGACGACGGCATTCTGGGTGGAAGATCCGTGTCTCACCATGTCCGGTGGACCTCCATCTCTTCACCTGTGGCCTCCAGATCCATCTGTCCTTCATGACAGGGGTCTCCAACCAAAGCTGGCTGAGGGACTCTGGGAGTTGAAGTCCACAAGTTTTAAAGGGACCAAGGTTGGAGACCTCAACCTTCAGAAGTTGTGAGTGCTCCATCGCTGGAGTTTTTGGTTGTTGTTTTTTTAAGATTGGACAGCCATTGGTCTGAAATGGTTATCGGGGCTCCCACTTGAGCAAGGGGTTGGACTAGAAGACCTCCAAGGTCCCTTCCCACTCTGTGATTCTGTATTCTAAGCGCTCCAAATCTTATTTAAGGCCTTGTAAATCAGGGGTCTCCAACCTTGGTCCCTTTAAGACTTGTGGACTTCAACTCCCAGAGCTTTGCTGGCTGAGGACTCTGGGAGTTGAAGTCCAAGAATAAGGACAAGGTTATAAACCTAAAAAGCTGGCTGAGGAACTCTGGGAGTTGAAGTCCACAAGTCTTAAAGGGACCAAGGTTGGAGACCCCTGTTGTCAATGATAGTCTTTAAAAACCAAGTAAAGGCAGCCCTTTTGGGGAAAAAAACACCCAAAGCAACATCTTTTGCGTCAAGAAACGTTTTCTCATTTTCACAATACTGATGGACCAAGAACTTACAGTTATGGTTTTAGGCTGTAGGTGATTAGGAAATGAAAAATGATCCCGAAATTTTTGCATCCACTGTTTAGAAAAGAAAGAGAGAATTATAAAGACTTTGAT
The DNA here is from genome assembly GCF_028640845.1 of Ahaetulla prasina. NCBI lineage: Eukaryota > Metazoa > Chordata > Lepidosauria > Squamata > Colubridae > Ahaetulla > Ahaetulla prasina. The sequence goes on along the minus strand of NC_080543.1, from coordinate 2,409,022 downwards.
GGATAGTTTTTTATTGTTATATTAACATAATCTCTTCTGTGTCACTCATTCTCTTTGTTTCTTGCCTTCTCTTTTTCTCATTCTCATTTTCTCTCTCACACACACCTTTCTTTCTTTGTTCTTTTCTTTTTTTCTTTTTCTTTCTTTCTTTCTTTCTTTCTTTTTCTTTCTCCTTTCTTTCACTTCTCCATCCCCCCTTCTCTTCTCTTTTTATTCCCTCCCTCTCTCTTATTTTTATTCTCTCTCTCTCTCTCTCTCTCTCTCTCTCTCTCACTCACTCACACACACACAATCTGCAGTGGTGGGATTCAGCCAGTTCGCACCACTTCGGGAGAACCGGTTGTTAACTTTCTGAGCAGTGTGGCAAACTGGTTGTTGGAAGAAATCATGAGGGCAGAGAACCGGTTCTTAAATTACTTGAATCCCATTCCAATCTGACTCTGGTATTTCAATATTAAGATCTTTTTCCCAATGGAATGTGAATTGGAATAGTAGAATTATGAGGACTTTATCTATAAGGATTAAAGCGCATAATTATAAAGTTGTTTGGAAATGGTATTTGACTCCAGTAAGATTGTCACAAATGGATAAAAAAATTAGTAAAAAATGTTGGAGATGTGAGATGGAATTGGGGACTTATGAATATATGTGGTATAAATGTGATAAGGTTAAAAAGTTTTGGCAACAATTGGAGAAAATGATATTTGAAATGATGGGGAAAGTAATAACATTGAGAGTGGAAACTATATTATTGTTGGTAATTAAGGAAATAGAATTAACAAAATATGAAAAAGAATTGATTAGAATTATGATTATAATAGGTAGAATTATAATAGCTAGATATTGGAAACTAGATGTGATTTTTAGAATAGAAGAGTGGAATTCTGAAATGTGGAAATTAGCTTTAAATGATAAAATGACATGTGATATTAAAATTAGAAGTGGTGTGTATAAAGAAGATATTTTCTGGAAGACTTGGAAACCATTCGTGGACTATGCGCTTGGAACATTGGATGCTTCGGTACCTGTACCTCGAGAACGTGGATTTTGGCAATCATGAGGACATATCCAAAGACCCAAATCTTCCTTTTTTTTATGTATAGCACAAGGGTGGAAAATGTATTTTCTTTTTTGTTTGTAGTGTTAAAAAAAAGTAATAAAAAAAATAATTACTTGAATCCCACTACTGACTATCTGGCTATTAAAGTCCTGACTGGGTACCAAGCAATCTGTAAACTTTACAATATTGGTAAAACTTTTTATAAAAGGGTATTAGCATTTTTCACAATTCTACCCTGAACATTATTTTTAAGTTAATTTTTGTCCTTGCAAGTAGTTAATTTGTCAAACACAATAGATATCGTTCATTCTTCCTACCTCATCAAGTTTTATTTGATCCACTTACATGAAGTTGGCGTTGCTTCCCTCCTTGTTTCAGGAAGATGCTTTGGATCCAGGTTCCTTCTATGTCCTAAGAAAGGAAGAGAAACTCACCGTCTCCTGGTGATTGGCCCAAAGTCTCCCAGCCAGCTTTTGGTGCCTAAAGTGGGACTAGAACTCATTGTCTCCTGGCAGTTGGTCCCTGGTCATCAGCTGGCTTTCGTGCCTAAGGCAGGACTAGAACTCACCATCTCCTGGTGATTGGCCCAAAGTCACCCAGCCGGCTTTGATTGCTAAGGCGGGACTAGAACTCCCCGTCTCCTGCTGATTGGCCCAAAGTCACCCAGCCAGCTTTGATTGCTAAGGCAGGACTAGAACTCCCCGTCTCCTGCTGATTGGCCCAAAGTCACCCAGCCGGCTTTGATTGCTAAGGCGGGACTAGAACTCTCCATCTCCTGCTGATTGGCCCAAAGTCACCCAGCCGGCTTTGATTGCTAAGGCGGGACTAGAACTCCCCGTCTCCTGCTGATTGGCCCAAAGTCACCCAGCCGGCTTTGATTGCTAAGGCGGGACTAGAACTCACTGTCTCCTGCTGATTGGCCCAAAGTCACCCAGCCGGCTTTGATTGCTAAGGTGGGACTAGAACTCACTGTCTCCTGGTGATTGGCCCAAAGTCACCCAGTTGGCTTTTATTTATTTGATTTCAGTTATGCTCTTCAGTTGAGGACTACATTTGGGTTGTTGGTTTTTTTAAACCGCCTAAAAATTCAGTCTATAAATTTAATAAATAATCATGCAATATGATTTGGACTGGGATATTGTTGGCGCTAGCAGGAAATGTCCAATTCAAAATAGGTCGTGTAAAGTTAGCCTTGTTTATATAAGTGCGTTGTCTGGGTAGCCCTCCGGCTGGTTTGGGGGAGGGGAGTCACACACTCGGCCAGGTGCCTGGATGTCTCACCTCTTCAACCCCACAGTCGCACTCTTCATCCTCCTCGTCAATGACGCCGTTCCCACACTCCTTCGGGCTGAAGATCTGGGCAGGCTTCTCAAGCAAGCAGGTTTTTCCGGGTTTTTGGATCAGCTTCAAATATTCCAGTGTGCTGCAATTACTCAGTCTTGAACAGTTCCTGTAAAGGCAATAAATGATTATCCCTGTGAGCTGTCATTATTTGTACCTTATTTCTTGTGGTCACTTGTACCTGTCTTCCATCCCATCCCATCCCATCCCATCCCATCCCATCCCATCCCATCCCATCCCATCCCATCCCATCCCATCCCATCCCATCCCATTCTATATTCCATTCTATTCTATTCTATTCTATTCTATTCTATTCTATTCTATTCTATTCTATTCTATTCTGTTCTGTTCTGTTCTGTTCTGTTCTGTTCTGTTCTGTTCTATTCCATTCCATTATTCTATCTTCTCTTCTCTTCTCTTCTCTTCTCTCTCTTCTCTTCTCTTCTCTTCTCCTCTCCTCTCCTCTTCCCTTCCATCTTCTCTTCTCTTCTCTTCTCTTCTCTTCTCTTCTCTTCTCTTCTCTTCTCTTCTCTTCTCTTCTCTTCTCTTCTCTTCTCTTCTCCTCTCCTCTCCTCTCCTCTCCTCTCCTCTCCTCCCTTCCCTTCCCTTCCCTTCCCTTCCCTTCCCTTCCCTTCCCTTCTCTTCTCTTCTCTTCCATCCCAAATCCCAAATTCTATTTTGGATAGCACGTAACAAATATACAGGTAATTAATAGATAACAGAACAGTTAACAGAACAACAGAGTTGGAAGGGTCCTTGTAGGTCATCTAGTCTAAAAGCCCCCCCCCCCCAAGCAGGAGACCCTATTTCTGGCAGATGGCAGTCCAGTCTCTTATTGGGAGCTTCCAGCGATGAAGCTCCCACAACTTCAGAAGTTCTCGCCTTACAACCAGAAAAATCAAGGGGGAAGCTGGATTCACATAAGGACCGTGCTACTCGGAACATCGTACATTTTGAGAAGGTACTCGGTCGATACCTAGGATGCTGGCAGCAACCCGTATCAACCTTCACCGCCAGTCAGTGATATTTGTGATACATTTTTAAATGTTCAGTTATGTTTATGTTTATGTTTAAGTTTATTCAGATTTGTATATCGCCCTATCTCCCTAGGGACTCAGGGCGGTTCACAGGCAAATAAAACACATATAAATACAAGATAAAATGTCCGTTAAAAAACTTATTAAATATAGCCCGATAATTAAAACAATATATATAATAAAACCCATTTAAAATCTAAATTTAAAAAACCTACTCCAGCCCTGCGCAGACGAATAGATGTGTTTTAAGCTCACGGCGGAAGGTTCGGAGGTCCGGAAGTTGACGGAGTCCTGGGGGAAGCTCGTTCCAGAGGGTGGGAGCCCCCACAGAGAAGGCCCTTTCCCTGGGTGTCGCCAGACGACACTGCCTAGCCGACGGCACCCTGAGGAGTCCCTCTCTGTGAGAGCGCACGGGTCGGTGAGAGGTATCCGGTAGCAGTAGACGGTCCCGTAAGTAACCCGGCCCTATGCCATGGAGCGCTTTAAAGATTGTCACCAACACCTTGAAGCGCACCCGGAAGGCCACAGGCAGCCAGTGCAGTCTGCACAGGAGAGGTGTCACATGGGAGCCACGAGGGGCTCCCTCTATCACCCGCGCAGCTGCATCCTGAACTAACTGCAGCCTCCGGATGCCCTTCAAGGGGAGCCCCATGTAGAGAGCATTGCAGTAATCCAGACGAGACGTCACGAGAGCGTGAGTGACCGTGCATAGGGCATCCCAGTCTAGTTGACTGAGTTTCATGTTTAAAGAGTAAAAAAGATAATAATAATAATAGTAACAACAACAACAACAACAAAATGATAACAACAACAACAACAACAACAACAACAATAATAATAATAATAATAATAATAATAATAATAATAATAATAATAATAATACATCACGCAGTCCTAAACGCTTGGGAAGTGTTGGACTAATGATCTGTGATGTGAAATGCAGCATAGTTATCTCGTTTGCTGTGTATACTGTCATTTTGTGTAAATAAAATAATAATTAGTTTTGCATGCTCATTTTCAATCACTTTTTTAGGTGGGATCATAAGCCTGAAAAAGTGATTGAAAATGAGCATGCAAAACTACTGTGGGATTTCCGAATACAGACTGATAAAGTTTTGGAACACAATACCCCGGATATCACGGTTGTGGAAAAGAAAAATGTGTGGATAGTCGACATTACTATACCTGGTGACAGCAGAATCGATGAGAAACAACTTGAAAAAGTCACCAGATATCAAGATTTGAGAATCGAATTGCAGAGACTCTGGCATAAACCAGTGCAGGTGGTTCCAGTGGTACTCGGCACACTGGGAGCTGTGCCTAAAGACCTAGGCAAGCACTTAAAACCAATTGGCGCTGACAAGATCACCATTGGTCAGCTGCAGAAGGTCACGTTACTGGGATCCGCTCGCATAATTCGCCGATACATCACGCAGTCTTAAACGCTTGGGAAGTGTTCGACTAGTGATCTGTGATACGAAATCCAGCATAATTATCCCGTTTGCTGTGTATATTGTCATTTTGTGTAAATAAAGTAATAATAATCTTCACATGTCTCTGAACGAATGGCCATATGCACCAAGACAAATTCCTTGTGTGTCCAATCACACTTGGCCAATAAAATTCTATTCTATTCTATTCTATAAATGGAGTATTACCTGTTTCATTTTATTCCATTTCATTTTAATGTATGCCAATTAGCAAACATTCAAAGTGAGAATAAAGTGAGAATAAAGTTCTGTAGTTGGTGACTGATTATTCTATAAGGAGAAGCACGAACCAATTCTTAAAACTGGTTTCGGTGGTGGTGGGGGAAGCTGTTTTGTAATTAAGGGGAGCCCACGGAGGCCCGAGAGAGAAAGGTGAAATAGTAAGAACAAGACTCCAGGGGAAACTTACGCCGGGCCCGAAGTCAGCATCAAACAGCTGCCAAACACCGTGCAGTTGCAGTCACATTTTCTGGCTAAATTCGTGTGTGCGTCATCATGCGTGAAGCCCAAGGAATGTCCCAGCTGGTGGGCGATCGTTTCGGCATCAAATCGAGGGTTTTTACGTATCTGTGCACCGTGAGACAAGAGTGAGGGAGGACAGAAGGCGAACATGTTGGTAAATACAGGTGGTCCTCGACTTACGACCACAACTGAGCCCAAAGTTCCTGTTGCTACGTGAGACAGTTGTGAATCAAGTTTGCCCCATTGTAGGGCTTTTCGTGCCACAGTGGTTAAGCGGTTGTTAAGTGAGTCACACGGTCATTAAGCAAATCTGGCTTCCCCTTTGACCGCTTGTCGCGAAAGGGAAACACATGACCCCGGGACACTGCAACCCGTCATAAATATGAGTCAGTGGCCAAGCATCTGAATTTTGATCGTGTGACCATGGGGATGTTGAAATAGTTGGAAGTGTGAAAAATGGCCCTAAGTCACTTTTTTTTCAGTGCCGTTGTAACGTTGTCACTAAATGAACTGTTGTAAGTCGGAGGACTATCTGTGTTCCAGTATTTGAGAGATTGCCGCAAAGAGGAGGGGGTCAATTTATTTCCCAAAGCACCAGAAAGCAATAGTATACCATTTTAGACAAGGGACTGTCCAGACTCTTCTTAAAAACCTCCAGTTGACGGAGGGGGCACCCACAAACTTCTGGTAGCAAGCAGTTCCACTGGTTCATTGTCCTCACTGTTAGGAAGTTTCTCCTTAGTTCTAAGTTGCTCCCCTCCTTGATGAGTTTCTCTCTGTTGCTTCTTGTCCTGCCTCTGGGATACTTTGGAGGTTGACCCCCTATTCTCTGTGGCACCTCTCAAATATTGGATCACTGCTACCAGGTCACACGACCTGCGTTCATCTAATAATAATAATAATAATAATATTTTAATTTTTATACCGCCCTTCTCCCGAAGGACTCAGGGCGGTGAACAGCCAGATAAAAACAATACAATACACTACAATAAAATCACTATTTAAAAAACTTATTCAATATGGCCTGTAAATTAAATATAAAATACATAATATAATATAAAACCCCATTTAAAATCCAATTAAAAAACCCATTTTTAAGCCAGTCCTGCTCGGAAGAATAAATACGTCTTCAGCTCGCGGCGAAAGGTCCGGAGGTCAGGAAGTTGTCGAAGTCCTGGGGGAAGCTCATTCCAGAGGGTAGGTGCGCCCACAGAGAAGGCTCTCCCCCTGGGGGTCGCCAGCCGACACTGTTTGGCTGACGGCACCCTGAGGAGACCCTCTCTATGGGAGCGTACCGGTCGGTGGGAGGCATGTGGTAACAGAAGGCGGTCCCGAAGATATCCCGGTCCTATGCCATGGAGCGCTTTAAAGGTGGTAACCAGCACTGCTCTGAACTGCTCTGGCACCCGTATTAACCGAAACAGGTACAAACAGGTGTAAAAGGAATCGGAGACGGAGACCCCCCCCCCTACCTGGATGACGCTCACAGAGACATGAGAGGGATGACAAAATCGTTCTCCCCACGAGAGTCCCGGAAGATCCCCGGTTGTCCTAAAACATCAGAGAAAGAAGGACGTGGGTTATTTTTTTTCCCGAGGGAAAATACAAAGAAAGAGGTTGGCTGTTGTGACTCCAGCCCCGAACCTGGCCCCATGCCCGAAAGTAACTCCGAGAGTGAGGGGGAAGGGCCGGTAAGGCTTACCTCAGGAGCACCGATTCCTGTGGCTCGGCTCCAGGAGCCAGAACCAGACCAGTCGGAGGACGTAATGAGGCCGTCATCCCCTGATTCCTCCCTTCCCCAAGCTACGCCTTCAGACCCAGCTGATAATAATAATAATCAAGCTTGGCTTGACCCGCGCTTCAGAAGATTAGAGAGGCAGGAGCCCCTCTAATCAAAGGGAAGGGTGGGGCAGGAGCCCCACCCCACAGGATATATAAGGAGCTTTGGGACTGCTCTCACTCCACGGGAAGCAAAAATTTAGCTGAACCGTTTCAAAAAGAGCTGAAAGTCTTGCTACATGAGTCACTTGTTTGAACTTTGCCAGGCAGCTGCGATTTCTCTGCCAGGACTGATAAGAGCCGGGAATCCACTGGCTGAAGGCCAGCTTGTGGGTCTGAAGTGGGGAAGGAGACAGAACATTGGCGGTCCTTATTGTCAGAGTATGAATGTTCACAGACTGGAATAGACAAAGGCAACAGGTCAGCCAATGGGGACTGTTTGGAAACTGACACATAGTAGGGTGCCATAAGAGGCAGTTTGGAGCCTGGGCGTGGCTTAGACTTGCTGAACTGTATATAAGAGTTGGTTTGGCCTCTGTAGTGAGAGCCCCTGTACGATAAATTAGCCACTGTATCTCTCTACTCTGTATAATGAATGGCTTCTATGAATATTCCTTCTGTGTTTCTGATATTATACGCTGACTTCTGCTGTATGATATTGTATATGAAGAACTTCCGTATATATAATGGAATCCTGCTGAAGTTCATTTACTTGTATGCTGGTTGGATGTGCTGCAAAGCAGTCGTGAAATCCAAATTTTTTACTACCAGTTCTGTGGCCGTGGCTTGGTGGGTGTGGTGTGGCTTGGCGGGCGTGGCTTAGCAGGTGTGGCAGGAGAAGGATACTGCAAAATCCCCATTCCCACCCCACTCCTGAGGCCAGCCAGAGGTGGTATTTGCCGGTTCTCCAAACTACTCGAAATTTCCGCTACCGGTTCTCCAGAACCTGTCAGAACCTGCTGGATTTCACCAGTCATCTTGAGCCTATTTTCTGGGGTGTTGGCTATTCCTGCCAGGCTGATGTCATAGTAATAAAAATAAAATACAATTACAAAAAACAAAATAAAAAAATAAGCACGTGGTTGTTGCTAATCCCAAAATCCCCTCCCACCCCGCCCTCACCAGGTAATGCTTATTCAAGCCTTCCTGGTTATTTTTTTCCCCTAAGGGAATGCTTACGTCATTAATCCCGCGTGGTCGAAATGCTCGCGATGCCGAAGGTTGTACCGCACATACTTATAAAAAGCTTTCAGATTTGCGGACAGGTCGTGAGGATGGATGGTCACGTAGTTTTTGTCTGCCCAGATCTCCATGCCGACCAGATAAACGTGGAGGCCGAGCGGGAGGAAGATCTGAGGATGAGAAAAGAGAAAACGGGGAGGGAAAAAAAAAAGGCTTTGTAAAGCCTTAGTAAAGAGGACTCACCTGGAATTCTGCGTCCAGTTTTGGTCACCACAAATTACGAAAAAGATGTTGAGAACTTTATTTATTTATTTTATTTATTTATTTATTTGATTTCTATACCGCCCTTCTCTCGAAGGACTCAGGGCGGTGTACAGGCAAAAATAAAACAAACAGTGCAATATATAATTTAAAATGCAATTAAAAAACTTATTTTAAAATTGGCCTGAAAATTAAAATATACAGTAAGCTAAAACCCCATTTAAAATTAATTAATAAGAATTTTAAAAATTTGATAAAATTCAATTTAAGACAGCCCCGCGTTGGAAAAAAAGTGCAAAGTAGAGCAACTGATTAAGGGACAGGAGACTAAAACAAATGAAGAACGGTTGCAGGAATTGAGTATGGCCAGTCTAGAGAAACGAAGACCAGAGAGGACATGATAGCAATATCTCAGGGGCTGCCCCAAAGAAGAGGGGGTCAAGCTATTCTCCAAAGCCCCTGAAGGCAAGACAAGAAGCAACGGATGGAAACTCATCAAGGAGAGAGGCAACCTGGAATTAAGGAGAAGCTTCCTAACAGTGAGAACAATTAACCGGTGGAACTACTTGCCTCCAGATCAGGGGTGGGTTCTGCTTGCCTTTGCTACCGGTTTGCAATGGGGCTGTGCACACGCAGGCGCAGAAGCTTCTGTGCATGCACAGATCGTCATTTATGACCTCCAGGCGGGTGGGTGGAGCCTCCCGCCGATTTTACTACCAGTTCTATTGAACCGGACAGAATCGGGAGCAACCCACCACTGCTCCAGATGTTTGTAGGGGCTTCATCACGGGAGGTTTTTAAGAAGAGACTCAACAGTCACTGGACAAAATTGATATAGGGTCTCCTGCTTGAGCAGAGGGTTGGACTTGATCCGTGGTGGAATTCAATTTTTTTTACTACTGGTTCTGTGGGCGTGGCATGGCTTGGTGGGCGTGGCAGGGGAAGGATACTGCAAAATCTTCATTTCCTCCCCATCAGCTGGGAGAATAGATGAGGGCGGGGCCAGTCAGAGGTGGTATTTACCGGTTCTCCGAACTACTCAAAATTTCCGCTACCGGTCAGAACCTGCTGAAACCCACCTCTGGACCCGATGACCTCCGAAGTCCCTTCCAGCTGTATTCTGATTGCTTGCAAATTCTGGTCGGCTGGTAAGACGTTGCAACGTGGGCTTTGCTAACCATGGTTCTGTTTTCAGCCCTTGGAGGTTTCCGTAACATGACGGTTTACAGCATCCTGGGCTGTATCACCGTTTGTGACCTTCCCCGCTGAATTCCGACAAGCCAAGTCAATGGAGGAAGCTGAACGACTGTATGATTCACTTAACAACTGCCGCGATTCGCTGAACAACCGTGGCAAAAATGCTCATAAAAATCAAACACGACTCATTTAATGACTGCCTTGCTCAGCAATGGAAATTGTGGCGCCAAGGTTTCAGATATAATAATAATAATAATAATAATATTTTAATTTGTATACCGCCCATCTCCTAAAGGACTCAGGGCGGTGCACAGCCAAAATAAAATACAAAAAGAACAACACATACAATACTAAGAACAACCCTTAAAAAACGTATTCAATTGGCCAAATTTAAAATACAGTAACACCCTATAAAATTTACAAAAATTTAAAACCCATAAAAGCAAATTAAAATTTTAAAAATCAAGCCAGTCCAGCAAGACGAAATAAATAGGTTTTAAGTTCGCGGCGAAAGGTCCTAAGGTCGGATAGTTGTCGAAGTCCAGGGGGAAGTTCGTTCCACAGGGTAGGAGCCCCCACAGATGGTGATCGCGTGACCCCGGGACGCTTCGACTGTCATAAATCAATACAGGATGCTTACCAGGCGCCTGGCTTTCATGCAAATTTTATTTTTCATCCTTTCCACTCATCTGGGGTGGTTCGTGATCCCACATGCCAGATAAAATGACAATGGACTTTCTGGGAGAACAAACACCTAATTTGGAAGAATGCCACATGTTGCGGCTTGTCGGCCCCTCCGCAGCCAACTCAGAGGAGGAGGAGGGGCCGTGGGAGTCGGGGTCAGCATCAAGGCAACCTGGGAGCTCCGAGGGGGAAGAGGGAATGGAGCTGGCAGAGTGAGAGAGAGATAGAGGCGGAACCTGGGCCGTCCATCAGCCCTCAGATGGAGAGTCAACAGCCCCCAGGTTCAGCTGATGAGGAAGAGGAGGAACAGCTGGGTCCAGTGCCTGACGCGCAGATGGGTAGAAGGCAGAGGAGAGGAAAGCAGTGGAAATCTATGAGCTGGTCCTTGGGACAGAAGAGCCACTAGCGAAGCCCCACCCTAGCTCTGGGGATCAAAGGCAGGGGGCGGAGATGAATAGATGGGGCCGACAACTATTCATCTTCCGGACAGACGGACTTGTTAACCTGTGGTGAGAGAAACTTTTTTACTGGGGCTGCCGGCGTTCCTAATAAAGGAATCTTTTGGGTTCGGGTCAGAGGATTTGTTGTGTCATGTTCCACTCCTCCTCTGACGGCCGGGTCGGGGAAGTCCGTATCAAGCGTGCCTCTGCAGCTCTGCCAAAGTCCTATCAGAGTTCTCGGCAAGCAGGAGTCCAAGATGTGACTTCAGCAATCCAAATTAGACTTTGCCTGACTCAAAGAATGCCAGAAAGCAGATCCTTTATATAGGCCATGGGGTGTGGCTCCATGACTCAGCACTTATCCAGGCCTGCCCCTCCCTTCCTTTTGCTGACGTCGCCTCTCCATTCTCCGGAAGCGTGGATCTGTCCACCCTCCAGCTGCTGGCAATTCTAGCTCGTGACTGGCTTCATGCTCACATGCTGTGGGGGGGAGGTTTATTTGCTCAGTTTGTCCGGGCATGGTGCCAGGACTGGGGGCTGGAGGCATGCCAGGCCGTTCGTCTTCATTATCCATCTCTGGCTGAGATAACAGGAGATGAGAGGGGCCCGGCTGCGGAGAGGGGGGCGAGCGAGGCACAACATGTTGGTGTTTGGGGAGCTGGGTGAGAACACCTGCAACTACCTGGAGTGCGATGTGTCTTCATCGCTTTCCCCTGATGTGTACATTTTATAAACAGTAAATTATAATACCGGTAGATCTGCAAATAGATTGTGGCAAAAGAAAGCATAGAGAGTACAGGTAGTCCTTCACTTACAATAGTTCATTTAGTGACCGTTCAAAGTTACAACGGCAACTGTGACTTATGAGCGTTTTTCACACTTATGACGGTCGCAGTGTCCCGAGGTCACGTGATCCACTTTTGTGACATTCCGCAAAGCAGAGTCAAGGGGGAAACCAGATTCGCTTAACGACCGTGTCACTAACTTAACAATCGCAATGCTCCACTTAATGATTCTGGCAAGGAAGGTCGTAACAAATGTTTCACTTAGCAACTGGCTCAGATTTATGATGGCTGCAGAGTCCTGAGGTCACATGAGCCTCTTTTTGCGACCTTCTGAAAAGTGCCGTTGATGGGGAAGCCAGATTCACTTAATGACCATGTGACTAATTTAACAACTGCCGTGGAAACTGCAGCAAAAAAAAGTCGTGAAACAGGGCCAAACTCACTGAACAACCGTCTGGCTTAGCAACAGAATTTTGGGGCTCAATTGGGGTCGTAACTCGAGGACTGCCTGTACTGATAGCAATAGGCAGTTTGGGTGCCATCCCGAAACATCTGTAGCATCCCCTGAATACCGTTGGCTTGGACAAATTCCCTACCGGTCAATTGCAAAGGGGGAACCTGGCTTTGATTTTTAAGGGACGCAAAGCAACTACTCACTGTGTAAACGTGGAGCATCATGTGAAACACTACCGACACCAGAGCGGTTTCGTTGCCCCTGTAGAGGAGAAACTAGGGAGAAGAAGAAGGAAAAGAACAGGCAGCTTAAGACCAAACGTTTACGTGGATGTATTCACGCTGTTCCCCGATGGGCGTTTGTGTCAGACGGCTAGCGAGTGGTTAGAGTGGCTTTTAATGAAATGAGATTATGGCATCTCGGACGGTGCCGAGCGGCATTGGGATATTGTGGCAGTTTTGCTCAATCTTCACAGCTGGAAGATGGGTGGACTTCAACCCCCAGAATTCCCCAGCCGGCCTTGGGAATTGAAGTCCACCCATCTTCAAGTTGCCATGGCTGGAAAACTCTAGCCTAAAATTTCATCTTAATCTATGCCAATTAGTGTACATTCGAAGTGACAGTAAAGTTATTCTATCTATCTATCTATCTATCTATCTATCTATCTATCTATCTATCTATCTATCTATCTATCTATCTATCTATCTACTTTCCATCCATCCATCCATCTAACTATCTATCTTACCTATCTACCTACCTATCTATCTATCATCTATCTATCTATCTATCTATCTATCTATCTATCTATCTATCTATCTATCTATCTATCTATCTATCTACTTTCCATCCATCCATCCATCTAACTATCTATCTTACCTATCTACCTACCTATCTACCTATCATCCATCTATCTATCTATCTATCTATCTATCTATCTATCTATCTATCTATCTATCTATCTATCTATCTATCTATCTATCTACCTATCATCCATCCATTAATCTACTTACCTACCTACCTATCATCTATCTATCTATCTACCTTCCATCCATCCATGGAAGGTAGGGCCGCGGTGTGGCTCAGGCTGTAAGAAGCCTGTTATTGAAACACAGCTGCCTGCAATTACTGCAGGTTCTAGTCCCACCAGGTCCAAGGTTGACTCAGCTTTCCATCCTTTATAAGGTAGGTAAAATGAGGACCCAGATTGTTGGGGGGGGGCAATAAGTTGACTTTGTAAATATACAAATAGAATGAGACTATTGCCTTATACATTGTAAGCCGCCCTGGGTCTCCGGAGAAGGGCGGGATATAAATGTAAATAAAATAAAATATAAATAAATAAAATCCATCCATCCATCCATCTACCTACGTACCTACCTACCTACCTATCTATCTATCTATCTATCTATCTATCTATCTATCTATCTATCTATCTATCTATCTATCTACCTACCTATCATCCATCCATTAATCTACCTACCTACCTACCTATCATCTGTCTATCTACCTTCCATCCATCCATCTACCTACGTACCTACCTACCTACCTATCATCTATCTATCTATCTATCTATCTATCTATCTATCTATCTATCTATCTACCTACCTACCTACCTACCTACCTACCTACCTATCATCCATCCATTAATCTACCTACCTACCTATCATCTATCTATCTATCTATCTATCTATCTTCCATCCATCCATCCATCCACCCATCCATCCATCTACCTACGTACCTACCTAGCTATCATCTATCTCTCTATCTCTCTCTCTCTCTCTCTATCTATCTATCTATCTATCTATCTATCTATCTATCTATCTATCTATCTTCCATCCATCCATCCATCCATCCACCTACCTACCATCACTGTTGTGAGATAGATGGTCGTATAACTCATTTAAATAAATAAATAAAAATCCCTGCACATCTAAGAACTTACATTTGGGTGGATTGTCCACAATTTAGTGGACTTAAGACCTGTTTCTGTCCAGATTGTCTTCCGGACTCCACAACTGGGCCCCAAATTAAAAAAATTAATAAACCTCAGGCTGCCCACATCTTTTTATATTGCCATTATATAAAAAAGATGTTGAGACTTTTTTGCAGAGAAGAGCAACATAGAGGATTAGGGGACTGGAGGCTAAAACATACAAGGAACGGTTGCAGGAATTGAGGATGTCTAGTTTAATGAAAAAAAGGACGGGCATGATATGAGTGAAGCAACCTGGAATTAAAGAGAAATGAAGCCCTCCTGAGCTTCATTTTTGCTGGCAGAGGTACCGCGGGCCGGTCATTTTCTGTTTCCAGGGTGGGCCCACGGACCAAATCTAAACATCTTGCGGGCTGAATCCGGCCCCCAGGCCTTGAGTTTGATACCCCTGGTGAAGATAATTAACCAGTGGAACAGCTTACCTTCAGAAGTTGTAGGTGCTCCATCACTGGAGGTTTTCAAGGAGAGATTGGACAACCATTTGTCTAGAGCAGGGGTAGTCAACCTTTCTATTCCTACCGCCCACTTTTGTATCTCTGTTAGTAGTAAAATTTTCTAACCGCCCACCGGTTCCACAGTAATGCGCCATGTATCATCGTCTGCGCGTGCCTCTCGCGCATCGTGGATTGGGTTTTTTTGGGGGGGCGCCGGCTACCAGCTCTGCTTGTCTGTTACAGCTGGTGATGTGGGGGGAGATGCGTGAGCTATTCTGGGATGAAGCTTTTTTGTTTGCGGTCGCACTATAGCGCCATTTAGTTTCACTTACGTAACATGAACTAAACTTATGCGCGGGCGATACAAATAGTATATTTTCAGAAATTTAAATTGTCACGGGGAATTTTATGAAAACCTAATGAAAATGCTTTTAAATAATGCTATGAATTTTTTTTAAAAAGTCAATTAAATTTTAAAAAAAGGAAAGTGCTTCAGTATCGGACAAAACCCCTACCGCCCACCATGAAAGCTGGAATGCCCACTAGTGGGTGGTAGGGACCAGGTTGACTACCACTGGTCTAGAGTTGCCAAGACTAGAAGGCCTCCAAGGCCCCTTTGAACTCTGCGACTCTGTGATTCTGCAATTTCCAGATCTCCTATAAACTACAATGATCGATGACAAACTTACCATGCTCTTGTCAACAACGGCATAATATTCTAGGTATCGGTTACCCATCTGGTTCCGGTCACCTTGCTGGAATGAAACCAGTGGAAGTAGTTAGGCAGGGTTAATGATTGTCCTGGTAACCATCGGGGTGTCCACAAGTAAACCAGATTTAAATACAGGTGCCAAGTGTATAAAATGTGATCACATGACTGAAGGAGTAGCGGCCATTGGGACTTCATATCTGGATATCTGATATGTAGCTTTTTCGGGGGTCTGCCATAACTTTGAATGTTCGCTAAGCAACCAGTCACAAATTGAAAACAACTGGCAACCTAGAAGTGCTAAGTCAGATAAGTCAGATAAGAGGCAGCTGAGCCAGCATCAGAAATGGAAGTCTGGCAAAAAGGGACCCTCCCTAATGTCTTCAGCTGTAAAGGAGAGGGGGTAAAATGTACTTTTAAACATACTTGCTGTTGTGACCTAGGCCCAAGTAGGTAGCAGGAAACTCAGTCCGTGAAAAAACAAACTTTATTCGATCAGCTGAGAATTACTTCATTCCCAGCGTCGTTCAACTCAAATTAAAGCAAATGCCTCCCAAAACAAATTCCTCAGTTCTCTCACAAACCTTGGTCCAATTAGGCAAACTGCCAAAGGCCTTTCTTGGCAAACGTTCAGAAGTCACAAAAATGAATGCAAGACGTAGACGAAGCAGAAGACGAAGCTGCCAACGTTGTTTTCAGGCAAAGCCCAAACGCCGGTGCTGGTCTGTTTTAAGCCTTATGGGAGGGGCCAATCGT